>NC_056733.1:1555174017-1555241090 GCF_019279795.1 Protopterus annectens
GATGTGAGCACTCATCTTCAAAGGCTGTGTCTGTATTACACATGCGTGTAGCTCTAACTAATTGACCCTTGACAATGGATTTTTTCTGTTTCCAAGGGTGGTTACTGGTGTAATGCAAAAAAGCATTGCAATATGTATGCTTTCTAAAAATACTTGAGAGTAACCGCTCATTGTCAAGGTCTTTAGTGAGCTTCACATCCAAATAATCAATCTCAGAGGTAGAGAAATGATGGGTGAATGAAAGAAAATGACAGGAATTATTCATACTTTTAATAAGGTTAGAAACACATTCTTCATCTCCTTGTACTAAGATGAAGACGTCGTCTAAGAACGCGTATAAAATTTGTTTATCTCTTTAAACAAATTGTCCTTGAACAGGAAAGTCTTTTCCCAATAAGCAACCACTAAATTAGATACACTTCCCCACATGGAGAACCCATGGCAATGCCTTTTTTTTGAAGGTAGTAATCGTTGTTAAATATGAAGAAGTTTGACGTTAAAATGATGTTGAGTAAAATGGTAACAACGTCAATTTCATCTTTAGGTGCACCCAGGTCTAGTAACATTAATTCAACCCATTCAATGGCCTCACCATGTGGTATGCAGGTATATAACTCAACAACATCTATAGTTAAGAAGTTGTTTGAAGGGTGAAAAAGGATACTGTTGATGGACTTTAAAAAAGACCATGAATCTTTACAGATTTGGGGTAACAACCTAAGATATTTATTTAGTATAAAATCAACAACCTTAGCGCAAGGGTATGTAATGCAGCATCTGCCATCAACTAGAGCACGCATAGGGGGATCCACCAAACATTTATGTATTTTGGGGATCCCAAACATTACTGGCACTCTAGGAAAGGAAATGTTGATGAAATTGAATGTTTCAGTATCTATCCTACCTTCTATGAATAAATCTCTAAGGTACCCTTTGATTCGCTTGTATTCACCAGACATCTCATTGAGAGATGAAACTTCATATGCTGGTGTATTGAGTACCTTAAGCATCTTAAGGTTATACTCGTCTTTATCAAAGATGACTAACCCCCCACCTTTATCAGGTTTAATAACCCTAATCGGAGCTCTCCTAAGATTTTCCAAGCTCGTCTTTTGTTTGTATGAGATGTTATTCTTGTTATCAGACCATCTAATTTTTTCAAATAAGTGTCTGAAATCGATTTCACAGGCATATTCAAATGTCTGTAAAATAGGGTGAACTTGCTAGTAAAATTGATGATTTTTAAATAACTTTCTG
This sequence comes from Protopterus annectens, assembly GCF_019279795.1. Classification (NCBI taxonomy): domain Eukaryota; kingdom Metazoa; phylum Chordata; order Ceratodontiformes; family Protopteridae; genus Protopterus; species Protopterus annectens. Next base: position 1,555,175,275 of record NC_056733.1, read on the forward strand.
TATTATAAGCCTTATGACACATTTAGTGATGTCTTTGTGGTACTGGCATTGTTTTAAATAAGCAGATCTATGCCACATACTGTTTATTATAGTGCTCCGTAAGTGATTATTTTAAAGGAAGTGACATCAAACTTGTCAGCTGTTTGCTTTTTTTAAAAGTAGCGCTTGGCGCTTTTTATTCCTTGTCTGAAGAAGCTCCTCTATGAGAAGGGCGAAAACGTTCTTATTAAATTTACGTTAACTGTTATCATCCTCTCTGCCTGAGTTTTTTGTGGCTTGACTGCGCTTCTGTTTATTGGTCGTTTCTACTGGTGTTTGCATTAGTTTGTTTGTCTGCGCTATGTCAAGCCCTCTAACTCCGGTTCTGTTTGGAACTGAAAATATTCCGTCTTCGGATGTTCCAGCTGTTCGTGAGGACATTAATGTTGGTGAGCTGTTGGTTTTGCTCACCCAGCGGTTGGACTCTTTAAACACACGGTTAGACAGGATCGAGTCTACCGGTGTTTCAAATTTACGGAACACTATTACTTCTTGTTCTAACCACAATGTGGTGAGGGGTACTGGAGGTTCTTCTGTATCGATAGAACCCGGACAAAGATTTAGAACTACAAGTCCTGCCATTACCTCTTCTTTTGCCGAACCAGCTAATGGGTCCCTTCCATCTGTCACAACAAATCAAAGGGACATTATTAATCGTCAAGACGAAACAGAACTTGAAGCTGGTAACAGGAATATTAATTCGAACGATAATCGTGCTGCCCCTAGGCTTATTGGCGTTCCTTCATTTTCCGAATGGGCAAACAACACGGATATGTTTGCATTTTGCCCAACAGGTCTGCCGGCTCCGGGAGCTAGTACACCAGGTAATCCTGATGAAAATATTGCTACTTATTTAAAACTTTTAGACAGTAATATGCTGAAAATTAGGAAACTTCAATTGGAAGTCTCCTATTTTAAACAATGCATAAGAGAAAGGATTGTGCCTAAAGGCTTAAGGAGTACTTTTACTCCTACTGGATTATTTACAGATTCTGTGTTTATTGAAGAACTTAATAGTGTTTTAAACCAACAAGGATTGGACTTGATGAGCATCATGGTTAAGCACTATGAAAAACACATTGAAGTTTTATTGTCTGAAACTAATGCTCTTGACAACAAGATTAATGTTGACCTCAACTTTTCCCGTTATAAATATGACTACCATAGAATTTTTGATAGCATTGACTCTCTCTTGGCTAAACTAAAAACTAACAAAATTAAAAAACTTTCTAGAGATCGGCAGGCATACGCTTCCGACATGGCATTTCCTAATTTAGCCAAGAAAGTGAATGGGCCTTTGAATAAAGAAGGGCTCACTAGTAACAACACTGATAGAGAGGCACTTCCCCCACTTGATGAAAATGAACTTGAAAATGATGATGCCGATGAAGGTTCATCAACACAACAACCAAGAAGAAGTAATAGGATAAAGTCTAACTATAACAAAAACGGGCATCCTCCCAACTACAAAAACCAGAACAGGCCTTTTTTAGGATGGAGAAAAAACCAGAAGAAAAACAAGTAGACCAACTGAGAGATGAACTTGCTGCTTGCCCACCTGGCAAACCAACCATCTTGAAAAACTTGAAAGGTGATTTTACCATCTATAATTTCTCCGAAGTCAGTATTGATCAAGATCTAATAGAACTGTTGGCATTTGGGCTATCTTTTGTTCCTGACCAGAAGATCAGCTTGCCTAAAGTTTTGATGGACTTAAAGAGTTTTGTTCGCAAGTTAAATCTTAAGGTGTTGTTTAGAGGTGATTCTAACACAGACCAACACCCATTCAAAATGCTGAGTACCTTTAATCCCCCCCTTCACCCTATTTTACAGACATTTGAATATGCCTGTGAAATCGATTTCAGACACTTATTTGAAAAAATTAGATGGTCTGATAACAAGAATAACATCTCATACAAACAAAAGACGAGCTTGGAAAATCTTAGGAGAGCTCCGATTAGGGTTATTAAACCTGATAAAGGTGGGGGGTTAGTCATCTTTGATAAAGACGAGTATAACCTTAAGATGCTTAAGGTACTCAATACACCAGCATATGAAGTTTCATCTCTCAATGAGATGTCTGGTGAATACAAGCGAATCAAAGGGTACCTTAGAGATTTATTCATAGAAGGTAGGATAGATACTGAAACATTCAATTTCATCAACATTTCCTTTCCTAGAGTGCCAGTAATGTTTGGGATCCCCAAAATACATAAATGTTTGGTGGATCCCCCTATGCGTGCTCTAGTTGATGGCAGATGCTGCATTACATACCCTTGCGCTAAGGTTGTTGATTTTATACTAAATAAATATCTTAGGTTGTTACCCCAAATCTGTAAAGATTCATGGTCTTTCTTAAAGTCCATCAACAGTATCCTTTTTCACCCTTCAAACAACTTCTTAACTATAGATGTTGTTGAGTTATATACTTGCATACCACATGGTGAGGCCATTGAATGGGTTGAATTAATGTTACTAGACCTGGGTGCACCTAAAGATGAAATTGACGTTGTTACCATTTTACTCAACATCATTTTAACGTCAAACTTCTTCATATTTAACAACGATTACTACCTTCAAAAAAAAGGCATTGCCATGGGTTCTCCATGTGGGGGAAGTGTATCTAATTTAGTGGTTGCCTATTGGGAAAAGACTTTCCTGTTCAAGGACAATTTGTTTAAAGAGATAAACAAATTTTATACGCGTTTCTTAGACGACGTCTTCATCTTAGTACAAGGAGATGAAGAATGTGTTTCTAACCTTATTAAAAGTATGAATAATTCCTGTCATTTTCTTTCATTCACCCATCATTTCTCTACCTCTGAGATTGATTATTTGGATGTGAAGCTCACTAAAGACCTTGACAATGAGCGGTTACTCTCAAGTATTTTTAGAAAGCATACATATTGCAATGCTTTTTTGCATTACACCAGTAACCACCCTTGGAAACAGAAAAAATCCATTGTCAAGGGTCAATTAGTTAGAGCTACACGCATGTGTAATACAGACACAGCCTTTGAAGATGAGTGCTCACATCTAAAAGAAATGTTCTTGAGTAGGGGTTACCCCTGTGAACTCATAGACAGTCTAATTAATGAAGTATCACTTAAAAGGTTGTCTGGGTTCTATAAACCACTACTCCTTCAAATTGAAGTGAGTGACCCTCCAATCATTGAGAATAATGGAATAATTACACCTTGTGGTCAATTTAACCCATCTGGAATAGACAACTGTAATAACAATCTTGTCACTGTTAGTACAACTCATGATTTTAAGACTAGCCTAATCCTCACACATAATAAACACATTGACAGCATGTGCTCAATTGTCAAGAAAAATTGGCACTTTATAGTAAATAGTGCCTACTTGTTGGATGTCTTGGGGTTATATCCCCATTTTGTGTTTAGGAGAGGTAAAAACTTAAAAGAATTACTACAGACAAATGACTCGATTAATTTTTCAGTAAGACAAACTGGCTGTTACACATGCGGCTTTTGTAACTGGTGTAAGTTACTAAAAACAGGGAATTCTTTTGTTGTCAGAGACGAGAAATACTATATTAAATACAGGATTGGGTGTGAAACCAAATCTATTGTTTATATTGCACAATGTAATTGCTGTGCTGCGTTTTATGTTGGTAAAACGGATCGAAAGATGCGAGACCGAGTTTACCAACATAATTACGCTATAAAAAATAAAAAAACTGACAATGCACTTTCAAAGCATATTTTAGAGAATATTGGACACAGTTTTTGTTTCATGGGCATTGATTTGGTTAAAGTAGGTATCAGGGGGGGCCCACAGTCTCTTATGCTTGAATTAAAAGAACTCGAGTGGCAGTTGCTACTAAATGCCTTTTCCCCTCCTGGACTAAATGAGTGTTGTAATATTTCTGTAATACTGAAATACAACAGTTATCTAAGAAACTGAATTATTAATTGCTAGTGCTAATATTTCACCAATTTTATGAAATGGTTGCATTAACAAAATATGCATTAACTATTTTTAATGTATTGCATATTTTATTGTTTCATCCGTTTTTCTAGTTCAGGGTACATTTGAACTTGCTAGTAAAATTGATGATTTTTAAATAACCTTCTGTATTATAAGCCTTATGACACATTTAGTGATGTTTTTGTGGTACTGGCATTGTTTTAAATAAGCAGATCTATGCCACATACTGTTTATTATAGTGCTCCGTAAGTGATTATTTTAAAGGAAGTGACATCAAACTTGTCAGCTGTTTGCTTTTTTTAAAAGTAGCGCTTGGCGCTTTTTATTCCTTGTCTGAAGAAGCTCCTCTATGAGAAGGGCGAAAACGTTCTTATTAAATTTACGTTAACTGTTATCATCCTCTCTGCCTGAGTTTTTTGTGGCTTGACTGCGCTTCTGTTTATTGGTCGTTTCTACTGGTGTTTCCATTTCCAGGTGTGCAGGAACACAATCAAAGCACTTGTGCTACTACTACACCCTGGCTTCTTGGACAGGTGTGAGATATGTATGGTAGAGGATTCGGTTCAACATTGCTTTCCTTGTCCAAGTGAACTTCTGTTGCCAGGAGTTGCATTGCAGAAAATGAAGACGACATTTAAAAACCAATCCTCACCTACTTATAAATCTAAATAAGATTTTATGAAATTATATTTCTATTCTCCCCCTTCTCTTTGTGTGTGTGTGTTTGTTTGTGTATATATATATATATATATATATATATATATATATATATATAGAGAGAGAGAGAGATATCTATCTATAAAAAATATATATATATATATATATATATATATAAAATCTCTCTCTCTCTCCCTCTATATATATATATATATATATATATATATACATATATATATATATATATATATATATATATATATATATATATATATATATATACATAGATAGATATAGCTATGTAGATATTAAAGGCATACCTTGGCATCAGCAAAAGACACCCTTTGTTTGTCTTACACTTCTGCACCATAATGCAGCATGACAGTGGGAACCCCACATGAGCTGCCTAGATACCTTACAGTGGACAGGAACTCCTCCATCTCTTCCATCTTAGTGTGTGGTGGTTTAGTAACAAGACCAACAAAAGTAGACCCCCATTTTGGTGCTATAGCTCTGGATCTTTTTTTTTTCACCTTGGTGATCATGTCAATGATGTCCAATGTTGCTGCATTCATTGCTATTGCCACCCACAGCACTGACACCATCGACCATCTGAAGCCAAATATAGTCACAGAAGGGTTTGTCAGCTACGATTTTCTGAGAGAGGCATGAATGAAAACCCCTTCATTGTAGGATAGGTTTCTAACTGGCTCACAAACCAGACACAGACTATCAAAGTGGGAGACCACATCAACCAGCAGACCTGTTACCAGTGGGGTGCCACAGGGGTCAGTGCTGGGCCTCCTACTGTTGGGTATATATTTATCAGAAGTTTATGTCAAAACTAAAGGGTTGTGACTGACCAAGTTTGCAGATGACTGCAAATTAGGTGCAATCATTGAATCCCCAAATGATGTCAGTATACCCCAGCAGGGTCTCACGCAGACCAATGACTGGTGTATTAGTCATGTTCTCAAATTGAATGTAAAGAAATAAATCATCATTCCCTTCAGCATAAACAATGTCCCCTCACACTATCAAATCAACAACAATACCCTAAGTACCCATGAAGTGGTAAGGGACCTGGGATCACATGTTGACTGTGACTTTAACTTCTACCACAATCTGTCTACTGTAGTAAGAAAAGCTTTCTACTTAGCACACTTGATTAGTAAAGGCATCACCTCGAGAGCAAAAGAGGTTATAACCCCCTATACTCGGCACTTATCTGGACCATAATTTAGTATAACGTCCTGTTTGGCATGTACCATACTAAGCACATACAGCAATTAGAGAGATGTCAGAGGTTTCTAACAAAGAAGGTCAAGGGGCTCCACCATGTGCCTTATTCAGACCAACTAATGTCCCTGTCACTATACTCTGTATCATATAGACATTTTAGGGGAGACTTATTTCTGGCCTACAGAGCAATCCAAGGCCCTAACCTAATGAACTTGCTGCATATCTGTAAATCAAATTGGACTAGGGATACTCATTCCAGGGACCTAAATATGGCCTGTGACTTAAACAGGACATGCTGGAGGGACAGATTTATCTCCCAGTGACTGCTGCATCTTTTGAACAAACTGCCATTTCATGTGAAATAGAGCACCTCTATGACACTGTTCAAGAGGAACCTGGAGGAGTGGATGGGGCACCGTTAATTCTTCCACATAATCCACAACACCCTCACAAATACAGCTGATGCAACAGGCCAAACCATCAAACACAAATTCAAAAAGAGGCCAGCACCATATGAGTAAGTAAATAACATTTTATTGTGGCAACACCAATGATGTCAGAACAGTTTCGGCAAACCTGCCTTCCTCAGTGACAATAACACAAAAAAAAGAAGTGCAGCAATTTATACCTTAAATAATTACCACATTACATCACATACTAAGATTATCAATTCCCTGAGCTTCTCTATAAATGGTCATTAAGACCGGGAGAAAATAATCCCCCTAATTTAACAATCCAGCTCTTTTCTTTTTTTATTAAGTAGAGCATACCATCCTAGCATATTGGTTCTGTCCCCCTGAATCTTATCAATTACCATAAAATTAAATCTGGCTGAACTATGTGTGATGACATGTTTTTAAAGGGACTAGATAGTTTATTCTGAATATCACTAAGGTGTTCGTATACCTGTATACGTAATGGACGAGAAGTCTGTCCTATATAAAAAGAAGAGCAAGAACATGTTGCTAGATAAACTAGCCAATCTGTACCATAACTGGCAAAAAATGTTATGTCATTAACTTTACTGATGTTCTTACTTGAAAATTGTATAGATTTCAACATATACTTGCAAAATGAACAGTTTATTTGGAATAAACGGACATCTAGTGCCCTTTACAAACATGTCGTCACACATAGTTCATGATCCATATGACTGAGGACCCACTCTTCATTCATAGCATCTGGGAAACAGGTTTACATGGGCCAGATTTTTATGACCATATGAAAGTATGAGACAAAAACAAAAAACAAAACATATGAATCAGAAAATGAAGCAGTGACCGGAAAGAAAACAAATATGCTTTTGTGCAGGCTTCATTAAAAAAGTACATAAATGCTCTACATGAATACACATATCTAATACATAAGTGTAAATCCATGCCCTCAACCAATTTAATGACAAACCTGAGTAAGGGTTAATAAATTTGTAACTACAGAATATATAGCAGTGTTAACAATGAATCAAGTATATAAAATGAAAATGTTACCAAAAAAGGTTTTTCTTCTTATATTCCTACATCAATTGCTAAGGACATATCTGCAGAATATAACTTGTTGTTATGCAATATAAGTAAATGAGCTTCTAGTATAAAATGTTAAAACACCCTTACAAAAAGAAATTTGCAAATTGTACACAATGGGTTGGGAGGGTGGCCTAATGGTTAAGGTGTTTGCCTTGCAGGGTGCAGGGTTTGAGTTTCACAAGGGATAAATGGCTAGGCTTAAAATGGCTTGCAAGGGCAATTAGCCTAGTACTAATCTATGAACCTATGAACACTCATTTAAGTAAGGAAAATCAAATGCCAGCTATGAGAAAATCCATTCCCCACAACTTACCTCAGCAAACACATGTGTAAAAGAAATAACCTTCGAATGGGATAACATTTGTTTATGTCAGGCAAGAGGCTTAATACAGTTTTTGTCTAATTTATCTCATTTGCTGCCATTACAACTGTCTTATCTGCACTCAGTTGCATCCCATGTGCCATCAGTTTTGCGTTCCATTCTATTTCCTACACTTTACTAATGTCATTGCTCAGAATCTGCCTGTAATGTCACATTGTCTGCACACAGCAACTTTGTTATTGCTCCATATCTGCCTGTAATGTCACATTGTCTGCATACAACAACTTTGTTTATCTGTCCCCAATGACCAATTGCTAATGTAGTCTATCATCTGTATGAACAGCAGTGGGTTCAGAGTTGAACCATGATGCCCAAGCACTTCTACTGGGAGCCCTCCTGTGAGACTGAACACTCTTAGCATGAGTCATTGAGTCCTTGTACATAACTTACACTAATTCGGTCAATGTTTCTGGGACTCCAAACCACTACAGGACTATGGAAATCAGCTTTCTTGGGACCTTGTCATATGTATTCTCTAAGTCTAGGAATGCCCAGTTGGACTTTTCTCATTTATACCTTCTTCTCAACCGTCTGTCTCACTTCAAACATTTGGTCAGTTGCGCTTCATCCTGATCAGAATCCAAACTTCTCATCTCCCATCTTACTTTCTACTACTCCACGTTTTCATTTATCAATCAATCGCCCTCTCCAGTAATTTCATTCAGTGTGACAGGAATTTGATACCTCTGTACTTCCTACAGTTGTGAATGTCCCATCCCCTCCCCTCTGTTCTTGAACACTGGCACTAGTATGCTTATTCATCAGTCATCTTGGATATGTCTTGCTCTCTACACTGCTATTAGTACCCTCAAGCACCATTTCTCCCAAAGCTTACCAAGCTTCTTTATCATATGTGCTGTGACCTAATCTGAGCCTGCTGCTTTCCTTGACTTCACTTTCCTTAGTGCTGTTCTTATTTCTTCTGTGGTGGCTTCCTCCTCTTTTCTCATCATATGCTGTGTCTAGGACAGTACAGCTTCTCTGGTGTTTTCTTCATTTACAAGCTGCAGGAAGTTCTCCTTTCATCTGCCATTGATGTCCAGTGAACTGGTAAGCAGGTTGTTGCTACACCCTTTGTGAAGGGTGTCTGACTATCTTCTTTATCTTTCTGTCTTTGCCTTGCTACTTGTTATAGTTTCTTTATGCCATTTTTCACAATACAGGGCATTAAAGGTAATTATGGTTTATTTATCAGTTGATGATATGTGCCATGCTGCAAAGCTGTCAAATTGTGAGTGTATTTGTGTTATGGTACTTGTTGCAATTTTCTGCTAGGTAAATGCTATAATTGCAGTCATTGCTGTACTTAGTTTTGCATATGTCAAAAAGAATAATGTAGTAGGCGCATATTGTTCATCAAACAGACTATTAAGTAATCAATGTTAAGAAGGTAGTTTTTGTCATTTGTTCTTCTTCTTCTTCAAAAGTTAATATAATTAGCCTCTGGACAGTTGGCTTTACCAGTGTCCATGCAATGGATATATTAACCTACATGTTAAGGATAACAACATTTGTCATAGGTCAATGTACAGTTGGTGTATGTAAATGTAAACAACTGGAAAATTATCTAATGGAACCATGAGATGGTTATTACCCTTGGTAGTAAAACATGTTTTATTTACCAAAAATCTTTAAATATTAAAGATTTGATGGAGAGAGGTAAAATTTCTGCATCAATTGCAACAGATACACTTGACACTTTTAAATGCGGAAGTGCAAGCATTGCAGATACATAAGTGATTGTTCAAATCTGTTCATGGAAGGTGTGGACAAAAATATTACAGCTAAGAACAGATATGACTGCAACTCCCACTGTGTTGTTTACATAACCAGCTGTCAATCATGTACCAGTTTTTATATAGGAAAGACTGTTATTTTCCAAATGTATATATAAGCATATGTTGGCTATTAAAAAGTGAGACATAATGCACTTGCCAAGCATTCTTTGTCTTGTGATGGTTTTAGAACATTTAGTTTTCTTGTGTTGGAGCAAGAAAGTATGGAAGGTTTTGTGGGCAATTACAACATTCTGCTTGAATGCTGTGAGGCTGAATAACAGATAAGGCTCATAGCTGACAGACCGCCAGGTCTTAATGAACACATTAATTTAAATGCCTGAAGAAGTAGTGGCTTATCACTAGAAAAGGGCTAACGTTTAGTCATTAATAAACCTTGTCTTGGTATTTTATTCATGTCATACTTTTGTCATTGGTTGATTTAGTGGATGCTGTAGTGGAATATTAATTTATTTTTTTCCATGATCTTTATTGACTCTATACAATAGAACAACATATTCAAAATCAGACAACATCAGTAACAAGTGTGGTTAGAAATAACACTTTAAACCATGGGTAAATATAATACAGTAATTTACATAAATGCCATTTATCTTAAAGGGTGCAATCATATTCATACTACAATGTTGAAAATAGAAGTGAGGGAAAAAAGAGAGATTGTTGAGTATAGATAGGAGGAAAGGGAACCAATTCAATGTACATTAACTACCAATATGGGTTCTATCACTTTAAGTTAGAGATGGAAAAGCTAGTAAAAGAAGCAAGAAGAACAAAAACTAAAAAGTGCAGAAGAGTATCATAATTAAGGTTAAGGGATAAATACTTATTGCAAAATAAGTTTAAATAATGCATTCCAGAACTCAACATACTTTAAGTATATTTTCTTATTAGACATCAGAAGTGTATGCGCTGTAGGATGCTTAATTGCCATTTGTCTAAACCCCTCCCATGTGATCAATGCTTTATCCAATTTAAAGTAATATATAGTTTGATTAAAATGAAAATTGTAATCAAGATGCGTGTCTGTGTTTTAGTCAGACCAGGGGGAGGGATGTGTAACATGGTAAATTCCCAAGAGAGGGATGATTTTTCATACCCCATTTTTTGTAACTGAACTTTAAAGGAATTCCAGTGTTGTAGCTCCAGAATATATGCAGGAGATCAGCTTTTTGACATTCACAATACTGACATAAAAGTGAGATTGAAGGGTTGAATTTATTTAAGACAGTGGGTGTTAGGTATGCATTATTAAATATCATAAGGTGCATAGAGGCAAGTATTCTGAGGTGGATAAGCTTAGTTGTCAAGTGTATGGATTGTTTCATTTGTTTGGTAGTGATTAATGAGTTCTCTTAGACCAGTAATTTGGAAAACAGTATGTTATTCTGATGTTTAATGGATACGATTAGTTTGTATGTGTTTGAAACCATTTTCTTCTTTAGCAACATTAATTTCCAAAGAGACATACAGATCTCTATATCATCCTCTAGTATGTTACTGTTGAATGTATAATTAGAGAACAATTCTATAATCTGTCTTAAAATAATACTATAACTCTTGGGTAGGTTTAAAATTGATCTAATCTTTGCCATGTACAGTTACGCAGAGGATAATAATCAATCACACATTTATCTTTTAGCAAGGGAAAATTATTTAAGTTCAACATTATGTTATTAAGTTTTAAATTTGGGTTAAGACAAATTGGTTGCAATGTAACAAAAGCCTTAAACAGATTCAGTGATTCAAAAAGTTTCTGCAATCTATTTATGCAAAGTCTTATAAGAGTAAGCATTTTATAAGATTTCAGGATCTTCCTGTTGAGGAAAGGAAGGGCTCTATAATTAAACGTAAGCGATTTAATACATTTATGGTGTATTTCTAACCAGGCAGGGGACCGGGAATTCCCTGTCACATCATAATCTGCAATTTTAACTAGTCTATTGCTGTTGATAATGTCAAAATAAAGCCTGAAATCTGGAAGGTTGAGGGCCCCATATTCTTTGGGGCACATTAATTTGTCATAAGAAATCCTAACTGATTTTGGAGACCAGATAAATTTAGCCAGGGTAGAGTGAATCTTTTAAAATAATTTATTATGTTATTACTTGCGAGGCTGTAAAAATATATAATAACCTTGGTAAAATATTCATTTTGACAATAGCAACTTTAGACATGAAGGGTAATTTAAGCTTATCCCATCTATTATAATTTTATTTTATGTTCTGCCATATGTGAACAGTGTTATTTTCATAGAATGCCCTGACGTCTTGATAGAATGAAATCCCTAAGTATTTTATAGATTGTTTTATTTTGATTTCTGTTGGGCAGGGGTATAAACCCAGGAAAATTGATGAGTCTAGTGGAACAATAGCAGCTTTGTCATGATTACATTTATAATTAGAGATGTATGAGAAGTTTTCAATTGACTTCAGTAGTTTCAGTATGTCAGCACTTGATAAGGTGAAGTATAAATTCAGATCATCTACAAATGCTGATAAATTAATTTTAGTACTTAAAATTGAGGGGGGGGTGGTGAAATGTAACTTGCTTTATAAGTAAAAATAAAGCTTCCATATACAAACTAAAAAGGTAAAGAGATAATGGGCACCCTTGTCTAGAACCATTTTAAAGGCAATTCTTTTGGAGCTACATCTATTTATATATAAAGACATACAGGCTTTATTGTATATTAACTTAATGAATTGGGTGAAGCTTGGAGGAATTGCAAAGTAAGGTAGCACCAAAAGCAAAAAAAGTTAAGTGTATTCTATCAAAGGCTTTATAGGCATCAACCACTAATGCAGATATTGGAGAATTGTTTTGCTGAGAATGATTCGTTAATCTTTCTAGGGTAAGTGTATTGTCATGTTGTTCTAAAAGGAATAAAGCCTGATTGTTCTGGCAAAATAATATTTGATATTATAGTTTTTAGTCTATTGGCCATAATAGTTGTAAGTATTTTAGTATTTAAATTAATTAGGGAAATGGGCCTATAGCTCTTAAGATCTTTGGGGTCAGCATTTTCTTTGAGAATGAGGATAGTTTTCTATGAATTAAAGTGGATGCCTGAACTTTTATTATATATAATGTAATTAGAAAGGAGTAGGAGCACTGTAGAGATTCTAGGGCAGAAGAATTTATAAAATTCTCCAGTAAAACTGTCAGGTCTTGGTGCCTTGTTTGTTTTTAAGTTATTAATTACCTTGACAATTTCTTGTTAAGAGATAGAAGATGAAAGGATTTTTTGTTGTTTTTGGTCTAGTTTTGGGAATTTTAACTTTTGTAAAAAATGAGTTTTCTCAAGTTCAGAAACAGACAAGTCTTGCTCTCCATATATATCTGTATATATTTTTTCAAAGAGATTAAGAATTTCTTCATTCGAACTGTAAGACCTATTGTTGAAAGTTATATCTGAGATAGTAGGTGAGTATTTCTTTAGATTAATCAGGTGAACCAGGAATCTAGATGGGATTTTTGCCTCTTCTGTATAGTTAGCTAATATTTTAGACTTGTGGAATGCTAACTGATTCACGTTGAGAATGTATAGTTCTTTCTGAAGATTGAATAACTGATTTTTTATTTATTTTTAGAAGTTTATTTGCAATTCTAATTCCAGTTTGGAAATATGTCTTTTAATTGAACTTTCTTTCTCCTTATAAATTTTTTGATAGTGTGTTGCTTTACTGATGAGTAAACCTCTTAAAAATGCTTTAGTTGCAGCCCATTCAATATCAAAGGGAACAAGGGACAAGGGTGTTTTTTTCACTAGATCATCTAATATCGACTTTATTTGTTCCTCAATATTATTCTTTAATAGTAGGTTAGGATTCAGCATCCAGTTGTATCCTCTATATTTCAAATTCTGTCTGTAGGACCAATTTACCTGAAGTGTAATTTTAGAGTGGTCAGAAAAAACATCTAGTATCAATATGGCATTTAATACTCAAATTTAAAAAGAAATCTGAAATTAAGGAAAAATTAATCCTGGACCACATTTTATGGCATTGTGAAATGTATGTAAACTTTTCCCTTGTTGAATTGTGATTTTGATCATTATAGGGATCAAATACTGCAAAATCATGTTTTTAATTCTGATAGTGTAGTTGTTTGACAATTGTAAGGTTTACTTGCTCTTGATCTATCTACTAGTGGATCTTGACAAGTGTTCCAGTCCCCACCTAAGATTAAATAATGATTCCGGAATGCAGATAGTATTTTGTACAGAGGCATGAAAAAGTCTTGTTGTTTACTAAAGGGTGCATAAATATTTAGTATTACAATAGGTTTATCAGTATGGGGACCTTTGCAGACTAGATAGCACCACCTACTACCTGAGTCAGTATCATACTGTAATATATTGTCTTGGAAGGATTTCTTGACGATTATAGCTAACCCACCACTATTTGTTTCTTTGCCTGAAGCAAATATCATCTTAATCCATTGTTTCCCTATAACTTATGACCATTGTTCCTTCATCATGTGTGATTCTTGTATTAAAATAGCACTTTGTCTACTGCATACTTTTCTAGCTAGTTTCACTGTGTGTGAGGTATTAACTGGAAATTGTCCACTTTTATTAAGCATCTGTTTGGGTTGTTTGTTCTGATCTCCTGCCATAGAGTGTCTCATATAACTTGTTTGCAGTTAAAAGCTTTCTCTAGAGGCTCATTTATCTGTTTAAAACTTTCATTTAAAGGCTCACTGCTGCTTTTCTGCTGTGAGAAACATTTCTGCAGTTTGTTTCTACCTAAGTAGTTTGGGTATTTGTAGCATTGCCCATATTCAGGCTTGTGTTTGGGCCTAGTGTTTGTGGAGGCTGTTTGTCTGAGCACATGTTCAAGGGCATCTTGGTTTAGCCAAAGCCATTAGGCATTTCAGTGAGAGGGGATTGTTTATGGTCATTGGCTGACTGGGGTCACCTGGACTACAGCTTAGAGTAAGCACCTCATTGGTTCTTTTGAGCTTTTTTTAAAGTTGTCTCAGGTTTCAACTTTCTGTTACCTAAGAAGTTAAGTTTGTGAGTGTTTCTGCCATTTCATATTGAGCTAATCGAAGGAAGGGCACTGAGCAAACTCAGATCTATAATATATAACATTAAATATCCTGTTTTTTGCTTATTTTTTCGAGTTATTTATAGCACTTTGTCTACTGCATACATTTCTAGCTAGTTTCACTGTGTGTGAGGTATTAACTGGAAATTGTCCACTTTTATATAAGGATCTGTTTGGGTTGTTTGTTCTGATCTCCTGCCAAGGAGTGTGTCATATAACTTGTTTGCAGTTAAAATATTTCTCTAGAGGCTCTTTTATCTGGTTAAAGCTTTTATTGAAAGGCTCACTGCTGCTTTTCCACTGTGAGAAACATTTCTGAAGTTTGTTACTACCTAAGTAGTGTGGGTATTTGTAGCATTGACCATATTCAGGCTTGTGTTTGGGCCTAGTGTTTGTGGAGGCTGTATGTCTGAGTACATGTTCAAGGACATCTTGGTTTAGCCAAAGCCATTAGGCATTTCAGTGAGAGGGGATTGTTTATGGTCATTGGCTGACCGGGGTCGCCTGGACTGCAGCTTAGAGTAAGCACCTCATTGGTTCTTTTGAGCTTTTTTCAAAGTTGTCTCAGGTTTCAACTTTCCGTTACCTAAGAATTTTAGTTTGTGAGTGTTTCTGCCATTTCACACTGAGCTAATCAAAGGAAGATCACTGAGCAAACTCGGATCTATAATATATAACATTAAGTATCCTGTTTTTTTGCTTATTTTTTCGAGTTATTTATAGCACTTTGTCTACTGCATACATTTCTAGCTGGTTTCACTGTATGTGAGGTATTAACTGGAAATTGTCCACTTTTATATAAGCATCTGTTTGGGTTGTTTGTTTTGATTTCAGGCCAAGGAGTGTGTCATATAACTTCTTTGCAGTTAAAAGCTTTCTCTAGAGGTTCCTTTATCTGTTTAAAACTTTCATTTAAAGGCTCACTGCTGCTTTTCTGCTGTGAGAAACATTTCTGCAGTTTATGTCCCTCCCTATTTGTATGCTGTTCTTATAGTTGGTGGCTTTGCAGTTACCTGCCTCCACTGTAAGTTTCATCTGGGACACTCCTCCCAGTCTAGTGTTATTACCTCATTTTACCTAATAAAGGGAGAACATTTGAGAAGGCCAATCCACTTAGTTTCTGCTCCTCTTTTCTCTCTTTCCACTTAAAACAAAATTTCTAAGCTTGTTTCCTGCCTTTCCTGTGGGTAGTCTAGTCCGGATACAGATTTGCTGTGCCCAAGATTGTTTCTGGGCTTTTGAGCCCCCAAGCTTTTTTGTGTTGAAGGGAAGCCTTCTAGGTTAATTTTGTTTCTTAGAACAAGCCAGTTTTTTAGTTTCAGCACTCGTCTGTTTCTTTGAGCTCAGCACTTGTTCAGAACTCATTGTAAGCAGTAAATAAGCTACAAATTACCACAGCACTCAACTTTCCTCACTTGTCTAGAGGAAAACAGTTTCTAGTACTTAATAAATAAGTACCTATCCAGGCATGTCAAAGGGTCAGCTCCCGGTGTTTTCTCCTGTCTACTTGATGAATCTGGGCATTTGGGGGCAATGCAGCAATTGCCTCATGTACAAAGACAACCCTCTCCTCCTACCACCCAACACTACAACCTGTGAGAGATGCACTTATATAGCCAAAGTGGAAGCAAAGCTATCTTCACCCAAGACTGGACTAGACAGTCAAGAGGAGAAGATAAACACTTGCACCACACCACACTCATCACATAGTCCCTCAAAACCTACACCACCAAAACACACACATAGAAACACAAAACACACACCTACATACACGGAGGCTGTCAGGGACCTCCAAAGCAGAAACACAAGCAACCTCCACCACCCAACACAAACCAAATGACACATAGCCCTGATGTCCCACTCACCAGGCTAAATAAGGAGAAAGTTACTGTCAGCTGCCTGTCGGGTGCCAGGATACATCACATAATGCATGCACTCAGGTCACTTTGCAACACGTACAAATATGACTCTGTCATTGCCCATGTTGGTGTGAATGACCTGAGATGTACCTCCCTGGACTACATGAAAAGGGACATGGAGGAGCTGTCTGATCTTGTAGCCCAGGCAGGTATGACCCAAGCCCTGAGTAGCATCCTGCCATCACCCAGAATAATACCACAGTACAAGGACAAAATGATTGACTTCAACAATTGGCTAAGCTTCTGGTGTCATTCTAAGGGGATCCAGTATCTGTCTGCCTGCGATGACATGATCGACAAACCACAATGCTTTGCCAGAGATGGCCTGCACCTGTTGCCCCTGGGATTCTGGATACTGGCTAAGGCTCTAGCCACCCCTATAGTTCTTTTTTTAGGCAAGATTCAAATGCCAAATTCACCACCGTAACAGGTACAAGCAAGCAAAATTTGAGGGTATTGCTACTCAATGCTAGAACTCTAAACCTCAAAATGCACTCATTCGAGGCACTCCTTAAAATGGAGAACATCGACATCTGTGCAGTGACAGAGACCTGGTTCTAGGCTCCAGAGTGTACCCCTGCATTACCAGGCTATAATTCATACCACACCTTTCGGCCACCTAACCTGGACCGAAATAATAAAGGTGGAGGCGTGTCCATATTCATTAAGGATAGCCACACCTCCAGGCTAGTTGCTCAGCATAATGCATCCGAGATTATCCAAGTGCAACTAACTCTGGGCAAGACCGCAATCAAAATTGTAGCTTGCTACAGATCCCCCACCATGCCCCAGGATTCCCACTCCTCATTTCATGATACACTGGAAAATATTAGGGTACAACCTAACACCCAATAATGGGTGATTTCAACTACCCCACCATTAACTGGGAAAAGTACTCATGTACCAACTCTTGTGCTCAACGTTTTCTGGAATTCATAAATTCCAATGCCTTGGATCAACCTTTCCACTCCCCCACCAGGGGCTGCACTATCCTAGACTTGGTCATTACCAACATGGGCAACCGGTGCTCCACACCAGAGGTCAATTCCTTGTTGGTCAGATCCGACCACAAGCAAATCACCTTAGATATCCACATCCCTTGTCACCCCCCATTAGGGAAACCACCATAAAAATTTTTTTCCAAAGCCAACTTCATGCTTCTTAAGACAGAAGTGGCAAACTTCACGACACCCATGCTGATGGACAATAGAGGTATGACTGCTGAATCCTACACAAATGCACTTTATAAGCACTTACATGAGTGCATGGATCATGCAATCCCTAACAGAACAAAAATACTATCCTCCAAAAAAGGAAGCCAATCTGGTGGTCCCCTGCCATAAACAAACTCTACAACAGAAGAAAGAAGCTGTTGCAAAAAAGAGTAAAATCCCATGATTGGAGGAACTCCCTGGTCAGCCACAGTAAGAAGCTGATATCCGTCATAAAATCTTCCAAAGCTAGTTACGAAAACAAAATCGCCACTGACTCTAAAGACAACCACAAAGCATTCTATAGCTATGTCAAGAATCTCAATGGCAGCACTCAGATCTGCTCTGAGTTACAGCACAATGGCACTGAATATACAGAACCAACAGATATTGCCAACATCCTGGCAGATAGGTTCAGTGCTAACTTTACCCCTCTCTCATCCCCTAAACGGCCCATCTCTATACCGGAAGAATGCTAAGTTCCTGTAATCATGGCTGCACAGGTAAAAACACACACACTCCAAAGCCAAGAACACAGCATCCATGGGACCTGACAACATCCCAGGCTGCATTCTACATGAACTACAGAACGAATTGGCACCCCACCTAAGTACCATGTTCAATCATAGCCTCACTTCAGGCTATGTGCCCACTGAATGGCGCACAGCAATGGTTATCCCACTCCACAAAGGGGGAGCCACCAAGGACCCCAGAAACTACCGCCACATTAGCTTGACAAGCCTGGTCTGCAAGGCTATGGAACATATCATCATGGATCTTATAAACAATGACAATGGTAATTTCCAAACTCTGGACCCCACCCAGTTCAGGTTTGTAAAAGGCAGATCATGTCACCTAAACCTGATAGACTTCTTTGAAGCAGTCACCAAAGCTGTAGATGAGGGTAAGGTGGTTCACACAGCCTATCTAGATCTCACCAAGGCTTTTGACACCATCCCCCATTCTGGAATTATAGATAAACTCACTAAAATAGGTATAAATCCCAATGTCACAAGACTGGTTGCCAACTGGCTCACTGACAGAACCCACACTGTGAAAGTAGCAGGCTCCAAATCCAACTTCAGACCAGTGACAAGTGGAGTACCACAGGGTTCAGTTCTGGGTCCTCTCCTGTTTGATGTCTATTTCTCTGAAGTACAGGCTAACACAGAAGGTCTTTGGCTAATGAAGTTTGCAGATGACTGCAAACTATCAGCCATAATCAAAACTCCAAAAGATGTGGACATCCTACAAAAGGGCCTCACTGAGACAGATGCCTGGTGACAAAGCCATGGCCTCAAGCTCAATGCCAAAAAGTGCATTGTCATCCCTTTTGGTAAAAACTCTGTACCCATGAAGTACCACATAGGCTGTAGTCTACTTAACACCGAAAGTGTGATAAGAGACCTTGGGACACAGGTGGACAGTAGTCTCTCCTTTGATAATCATATCGCCACAGTAGTCAGGAAATCCTTCTACGTGGCACACCTCATCACAAAAGGTTTCTCATCCAGGAAAAAAGAGGTCATTGTTCCCCTCTGCCCATCACTCATTAGACCCATTATAGAGTATGAGGCCCCTTTTGGTATGTACCTCACAAAACATCTACAACAACTGGAAAGGCCACAGAAATACCTCAGAAAGAGGATTACCAGCCTCAAACAGATGCCTTACGCAGACCGTCTCAAAAAACTGCAGCTTTACTCTGTCACATATTGCCTACTCAGAGGTGATCTTTGCCTAACATACAAAGCTATGTCAAACCCAGAGCTTCTGCACATGCTCCACTTAAAGAAATCCCAATCCCTCTGAGCTACATGCTCTAGGGACCTAAACCTTGTCCTCACAATAAACAGAACATGCTGGAGGGATAGATTCCTGTCCCAGAGACTTCCCATACTCTGGAACAAACAACCTATCTATATCAAAGAAAGCTCCTCATTAGCACTCTTCAAGAAAAATGTTGATGATTGGATGGGAGATAGGAAATTCACCCCAGGGATCATTTCTGTGGCTCTGCTCGACAGTGGCACAGGAAAATAATTTTCTTGGGGGGGTGGTGTTGTGCTGGCTAGGCTTATATAGGCCCTAGGGCCAATAGCCTAGTACCTACCTATGAACCTATGAACCTATGATTAGCTTTAGACTTATAAGCAAGATGGAATGAAAAGCTTCTTTTTTTAGCTAGCTGCATCCCCTTTACATTCTATGAATCAATCTCCCACATTCTATGCTGATATGTATAAAATTACACAGAAACGGTACATTGAAGAGATTAGAATAATACATAGTGAGACATCATTAGACTGATTTGATAAGTGGCATTCATCTCTTCTTGCCCTAACCTTGTGCCTAAACACAACCACCCCAGGCCCAGAAGAGAGGGAGAAATTAAAGAGTATTAACATTAATATAAGAAAAAGGGCAACATTTAAGAAAACATACAATATCACACTGCATAACAATCATAATGACTTTCCCCCTTGCTAAAAACAAAAGTTAAGCAGAAAATATCTACCAAAACTAACCCGCAACAGACCACCATCAACCATTTACTCAACTTTTCAAGGTATTTAATGTATCAGTCAGAAACAGCAAAGCTGGAAGTGTAGGAGTACATCACAAATATTTCAAAAATATGAGAGGCTCAAGCCTTTAAATGTTATATAGTGAGACCTGTACAATAATGTAAGAATGTTCAAAACTTGAGTCACCTGTTAAATAATATTGTTCTTATGTAACTTCACTATGTTTTTTCTCCATAAAATTTTAAAACAGAACCTTAACTAAACTTTGAAATTCCAGTACTTGGGAGCAGATAGCATTATTAGGTAATGATAAAATAAATGAATATCTGCTATTAACATAAGATGACTGATTATAAACCATTCTCTTCATAGCATAAAATGACGTAAGTTTAGTAATGACACCAGTTTATTCACACTGTACCATCTGCCCCTATAAAACGTAAGTTTCTTAAGATTAAACACCAGACTTTCATCATTATTGTAAAGACCATAAAGTAATTGCAAGACTAATACAGCTCCTCAACAAGCCGGATAGCCAGCATAAAAAAAAACAAAAAAACAAAAAAAAACATTCTTTCACATGGTAGACAGTGTAATAAGTATTTACAGAGTCGTAAGTTATTTTGGGTCAAGTCTCTCCATTGCGACTTAGATTAGTGCCAGATCCAACTACCATCTCTGTAACCTAGAATTCAAAAAACAAGTAAATCAGGTCACATTTCATTTTAAACTAATAGTTCATTATAGTCTGTGACTATAAACTTGGGTATCATCAGTGCTTATAGGGATTTTAACACAAAGCTGCGACTTAGCAACTATTTCTCAATGACTGCAGAACAAAATTTAAATAGAGCTCATGACATCTAACTATTTCAATGGATAAACCTAATTTAGATTGTATTCGTGCTTTCTCTCAATAAAACTGTACTGACCAGGATTGAGCTGAAGATGAAACTTCTTTATTTACTGTGCTAGTCTTGCAAACTACCATACAGTGATAACTGCTAATGAAGGAATGCTCTCACAGCAGTTTTCTTGATAAGGAGGATAAGTTTGCCACTGGGAGATACCAACAGGAAAAATGCCATGAAAAGGGGGTTACATCACAGAAAGGAAAAGCCAAACACATTTGTTTCATGCCTAACGTTTCGATAAGGAACTGCAACTTCTATTTTATGGTCTGATATTGCTTATAGTCTATTAAAGCCTTCTAAAGGGATTCCTAGCCTAGTCATAGCTATAAGCAACTCGCAAAAACCCTGCACAGAAAACGAGTGTTGGTATCACCAAGAGGCACTCCACTTCAACTCAGATAGTGGATCTTCTAATTTAGGTAATTCCTGAAAGATCGACATAAAGATAGGTTTTGCTTCTGTGGTATTTAAGACTGAATACTTCGATTCTTAATGCGTAAATGTCAATGTATTCAGGAATTTCATCTGGAACTTAATTTTTTTCTGTATTAGGAATCTGCAGTAAGGTGAAATGGACTGTCTTGCTTGCCTAATTTGTAGAGGGAGATCTGGCAGGAAGGAGATCCTGTATCCGTTCCATGTAAGCAAACTTTTTTCACTATTTGTAGGATTATCAGGACATGTTGGTAATTCAAAAGTTTGACATAAATCTGTCTCGGTCTGTCTAAGGCTTGTGCAGAACTTAATGCGTGGTGTGCCCCCTCTCTATTTATTTTATTCACCTCAGCAGGATCTTCCAGTAGAGCAATCAGTATCTGTTTAATTGTGGAAATTAGGTCAGGCTGTGCAATGTGTTCCAGAATGCCCCTAATGATGATATTGTTTCTTCTTGAACAGGCCTCTAAGAGAGTGATTTTTGTTAGTTATTTTCTGATTGGTGTTGTAACTTGTCTATCTTAATTTCGTTGTCTGCAATCTTATTTTCTGATTTTTACATCCTTGACAGAATTTGATTAAAGGATTTGCCAAATGTTTGGAACTGCACAGTGAGATCTTTAATTGCTTGGTGTATCAAGTGAAGGGCTGTTTCAGAAATTCCAAGTTTGCTGGTTGGTCCGGTTTTGATTTTCCAGTGGGTTCTGTTGAATCGAGTTGTTTCCCAGTTCTTGGCCTTTTGGGGGTAGTGTCTTTCTCTGGAGAAACAAGTACTGAAAACGTCATTTTTATGGTTAAGATCTCCATGTTTAGTTCATCACTGGATATTTTGGTAATTTCCTTATTTCTTGGTATGTTGTTAAAGGCCATTGATACCTCGTGGCAGTTGACTGACAGCAGGTAAAGTTCAAGCCACCAGATCTGATCTGTTATAAGCAAGGTAAGTAAAGTTAAGTCACAGCGTCAGGTAGTCAGTATATTCTTTTTTGCTTTTAGCTAAATATTATCATTTTTTAGGTGTTGCTCTGTGTTTTTCTGATTGTTTTACTTGGAAAGTATGAGAGATCCAGGAGTTGCAGTATTTAAAGCATATAGGCCATTATTTTCTCTATGGAACATTAATTTAAAGTGTTTTATTCAGAGACTCTGATTTAAGGTGATTTTTATAGGATTTTACATATATCTATTTGTATTTACTGGTTACATTAGTAAAAGTTTCACATTGTAGATTTGCTATATTTATGCTGTAAAATGTTTGAAGCTGCTTTAGTTAATATCACTTTAAGAACTTTTGAAGCCTTGTGTTTTGTGATTGGTCAGTAAGGGCATCTGACGTATGGTGGATGTTTTAAATGTCTTCACTGCTTTTATACTTATCTTTGTTTTCCTGATGAGTTTCTGAACACATTAAAATAGAATGAAAGTGCTAAAATTTTTGTTTCCTTTGCACCCACTTTTTGAGTTTTGAAGTTTGTTTTTCACTATTACGGTGGCATACTAGAAGAAACATGCACTGGTCGTAGGCACAAAGTACAGGGTTTGATTCTGACCTCAGGTTGCTGGCTAGGCTTAAAATGGTCCTTTAGGGCAGTTAGCCTTGTATAACATATGAACCTTTATTAACTTGCCAGACTTTCTTATTTATGTCACTGCATGGATAATCACATTTATATCTTGGTTCCATATATAAGGACATTTGGAAAAATTACAAGATTCCTTGTTTAGTCTAAGAAAGATGCAAGGCAGTGAAGCTACTCTCATTTTATGTAAGCCTCTAATATAGTTATTGCAATCCCCTGTTAACAGTGAATCATCCATTATTTACTTTGAGATAATTCTGTATATTTTCAGCAATATAACAGATCATTCTCTACAGATGAAACATTTGATAATTTTATTATTTTCTACCATCCTAGATAATACGTCTTCTAGAATTTTACAAAATTACTGTGTTTTTTCTTGAGATGATATGCAGTTATAAGCACTGAATTGACTTTAAGGAAGAAACCGACTTCCTCTCTATGTAGCAAAATAGTTGTTAACTATAGCACATCTAATTTAGAGTATCTCTAAATGCACAACATCTAGTAGTATATTTTTTTTTACCCAAAGCCACAATGATTTATTTACATACAACATTGGATATGATGCCAGTGCTGTGCAAAATAGACTATGAGACATTTCAGAAAAATGCATGCAAACTCTGTCATATTGTTTGAAGAATTGAATGTGTATTTACATACAACATTGGATATGATGCCAGTGCTGTGCAAAATAGACTTTGAGACATTTCAGAAAAATGCATGCAAACTCTGTCATATTGTTTGAAGAATTGAACGTGTAGAACTGCTCTGCAGTTTGGCACAGCAGTTTAAGACTTTGTGTTCCTAACCCTGGTACCAGGAGATGGTTTGATTTTCACAGCTTCCATTTGTGTACTGTATTAGTCTGAATGTCATTCAACCAGACACTGCTCACAGGTCCTCATTGTTTTTGTTTATCCTGAGTTCACAAAAAACACAGCATGAATTTTGTTCAAAATGTACTGTATACTGTGTGTATCCTATGGTCAGTGCTCCTTGGCCTGGATTTTGGTCACTTTTGCAGTTTGTACATATGAACATTTTGCAGATCATTCCTAAGAAAAGAAGCATTTATTCATCAGAAAAGTGATTTTCAATATATGGAACAGCTTTGGTTTATTTTGCACCTTGATTTTATAACCTGAACACACTCAATTCAGTCAGACAAATGTTCAATGGTAAAAGATGCTATTTAATGTCTGAATTGTATTAAGTCTAAGATAAAATAATTTATTCAAATTTCTGCTTCCTTTTCTTATACATTATTTATGATAATGTCATCAAGATTTCTGTTCTAGTATACACTTCAGTTTTTAGTAAGTATTTTAATCACATGCAGAACATAACAGCTTGTACAAAACTGAATGCTTTGTACCCACATGAGTAAAATAATGGAAAAAGCATATGCATAAATCATGACTACATCCAGCCAGCTCTGTGGTGCAGAGGGATAAAACCAAAATTGCAGTCAAGATGACCCAGGTTTGATTAGCATCTTGAGTGACTGAGGCATTGGTAAGGGGAGGCTGAACATGTCTATCCTGTAGGGGAAGGTGTGCACTTGGTTGTGCCTTGCAGGTGACTCCAGTCCTGAGCTGGGGACAAGAAAGGGGCAGAAACCTTAGGGTGGTGGGACCATTAACAGAGTGGCCACAGGGATAGGGTGATATGCTAGTGTGCTCCCTTGTGCATATAACTGAGACCTGGTTCAAGGCTCCAGAGAGCACACCTGCAATACCAGGCTACAACTCTTACCACACTTTTCAGCTGCCAAACCAGGATCGAAACACTAAAGGTGGAGGAGTGTCCATATTCACCAAGGATATTCACACCACCAGGTTAGTTGCCCAACACAATGCGTCTGAAATTCTCCAGGTGCAACTAACACTAGGTAAGACTGCAATCCAAATTGTAGCTTGCTACAGATCCCCCACCATGCCTCAAGATTCTCACTACACCTTTCTAAACATACTGGAAAATATTAATATACAAACAAACACTGTAATACTGGGTGATTTCAACTACCCTGCCATTAACTGGGAAAACTACTCATGCACCAACACCTTTGCCCAATGGTTCTTGGAATTCATAAATTCCAATGCCCTGGATCAACTAATCCATAGTCCCACCAGGGGCTCCAATATCCTAGACCTGGTCATTACCAACATGGGAAATCGATGCTCCTCACCTATGGACACCCCCTTGTTGGTCATGTCAGACCATAGTTTCATAGTTTCATAGTATAGTACTAGGCTATCTGCCCTGGGGCATTTGTAAGCCTAGCCATAGTGATGTGGCTTTTGCCACCCCATGAAATGGTACAAAAATTGTACAGAATAAATTTAGAATACTGTGCCTCTGTCTAGTAGTGACACAATGAAGGTCCCCTTATATAATAGAATTAGTTTACTGTGCCCCTGACTAGCAGTGACACAGATGTGACCCCTGGGGTAAACTTACGATCTCCCATCCACTCATCAAGATTTCTCTTGAAGAGAGTCAGTGAGGGGCTCTGCCTAATACAAACTGGGATCTTGTTCCAAAGCATGGGAAGCCTCTGGGTTATGAATCTATCCCTCCAGCATGTCCTATTCATACTTGTGCCATGGTTTAAGTCTTTAGCTCTCGTGGTCCTGATGGATTTGGATTTTTTGAGGTGGAGCATGTCCATCAGATCCTGATTGGACATGGCCTTGTACGTCAGGCAGAGATCACCTCTGAGCAGGAGGTATGCTACTGAATAGAGCTGAAGTTTCTTTAGTCTGACAGAATAAGACATATGTTGGAGGCCCTTAATCCTCTTGGTGAGGTACTTTTGTGGTCTCGCCAGCTGTTGCAAATGCCGGGTGAGGTACATACCAAATGGGGCATTGTACTCAATCATGGGTCTGATGAGGGAGGAATATAGGGGTACAATGACATCCTTGGATCTGGATGTGAATCCCTTCATGATGAGGTGTGCAAGGTAGAATGTTTTTCTAACCACTTTGGCAACGTGGGTGTCAAATGAGAGGTCACTGTCAACTTGGGTCCCTAGGTCTCTGATTACTTTTTCCGTACTCAGTGGGTTGCTGTCTATGTGATAATTTGTGGGTACTTTGTTTTTCCCAAAGGGGATGATTATACATTTTTTGGCATTTAGTTTAAGGCCATGACTCCGGCACCAGTTGTCCGTTTCTGTGAGGCCATTTTGTAGGATGTATGTGTCTGCTGCTGTATCGACTATGGGGCCTAGTTTGCAGTCATCTGCGAACTTTGTCAGCCACAGCCCTCCCATGTTTGCTTTAACATCTGAGAAATAAATGCCGAACAAGAGGGGTCCCAGGACAGATCCCTGTGGGACACCACTTGTGACTGGCTTTGAGTCTGACATTGCTCCAGCGATTTTAACTTTATGGGTTCTGTCCTTTAGCCAGTTTGCAACCCATCTAGTGACATAAGGGTTTACTTTTAAGCTGTTGAGCTTATCTATGATGCCTGAGTAGGGTATTGTGTCGAAGGCCTTAGCCAAGTCCAGGTATGTTGTATGGACTGCTTTGCCCTCATCAATGGCTCTAGTGACTGTTTCGAAAAAGTCAACCAGGTTTAAAAGGCAGGATCTGCCCTTTACAAAGCCAAACTGGGTGGGGTCAAGTGTCTGTAGGTCCCGTATGTCTCTGTTTATGAGTTTCATAATGATTCTTTCCATAGCTTTGCAGACCAGGCTGGTTAAGCTTATGGGACGGTAGTTTCCAGGGTCTGTAGAGGCACCCCCCTTGTGGAGTGGGACCACTGTTGCTGTACGCCAGTGTTCAGGTACATATCCCAAAGTAAGGCTAAGGTTAAGTAGCATTTTTATGTGTGAGTTTAGCTCCTCTTGGAGTTCACGTAACACGCAACCCGGGATACCGTCAGGTCCCATTGATGCTGTGTTTTTTGCTTTGTATAGGGTGGTTCTCACTTGAACATCTGAGATGACAGGGAGATTACATTCAGCTGGGATAAGTATTTCTTTTTTTGGGGGTGAGGGAGGGGAGAAATTTGCACTGAACCTGTCAGCCAGAATGTTGGCAATATCTGTGGGTTCAGTGTATTTTTTGTTGTTGTGAACCAACTCTGAGCATATCTGAGGGTTTCCACCCAGGTTTCTAACATAGCTGAAGAAGGCTTTGTGGTTATCTTTAGTGTCCTTAGCGATTTTTCTCTCAAAGTTGGCCTTGGATGTTTTTATGAGAGAACATAGCTTTCTGCTAATGTTGATCAGAGATGTCTTCCCTTCATGGGATTTTGCTCTGACGTGCAGTAGCTTCCTTCTTTTGTTATACAATTTGTTTATGGCTGAGGTCCACCAGACAGAACGCTTACATTTGGTGGAGAGGGACTTGGATTTGTTTGGGATTGCATGATCCATGCATTCCTGGATATGTCCATAGAAAGCATTTGTGAAGGATTCGGCATTGCGGGATGTGGTATCCACTGGCACAGTGGGCTTAAAGGATACCATCTCCTTCTTAAGAAGAGTGGTCTGCTTTTGAGAAGTTTTTCACTGTGGTCTTTTGTGCTGGGGGTGGAGGTGGGATATGTATATCCAGGGTGATTAGTTTGTGGTCAGATCTCACTAGTGAGGGGTATACTTCCGGTGTGGAGCATTTTGTCCCCATGTTTGTGATGATCAGGTCTAGTATATTTTCTCCCCTAGTGGGAGAGGTGACTAGTTCCAGTGCATTTGAATTTATGAATTCCAGGAACCTTTGGGCTAGGGTATTAGGGCTAGAATAATGTACCCAATCTATGTTTGGGTAGTTGAAGTCTCCCAGTATGATGGTATTTTGTGATACATTCATATCCTCTAATGTCTTCAGGAAGGCAGAGTGGGGTTCTTGAGATTGGGAGGGTGGTCTGTAGCATGCTACCAGTTGTATAGCAGTTTTGCCTATGGTTAGTTGCACCTGTATGGTCTCTGTTGTTTCATGTGTTGCTACTAACCTGGAGGTGTGGGTGTTCTTTATGAATATGGACACTCCCCCTCCCTTTGTGGTTCGGCCCGGGTTTTGTGGCCGAAAAGCATGATACGAGGTATAGCCTGGTAGCGCTGGGGTGCTCTCAGGAGCCTTGAACCAGGTTTCAGTTACTGCACAGACGTCGATGTTCTCCATGCTGAGGAATGCATCAAGTGCCTGCATCTTGAGATTTAGACTTCTGGCGTTGAGCAGCATTACCCTTAGTTTTTTTCCATTTTTGTTTTCTAAGGAGGTGGGTTTGTCTTTTGAGCCTTGCCTAAAAAAGGCATTATGGGGGTGGCAAGAGCCTTAGCCAATATCCGGAAGCCCAGTGGTGACAGGTGTAAGCCATTCCTTGCGAAGCAGCGTGGCTTGTCCAACATATCATCCCAGGCAGACAGATATTGGATCCCCTTTGAATGACACCAGTACTCAAGCCAATTTTTAAAGCTGATCATCTTGTCTTTGTATTGTGGTATCATTCTTGGTGAGGGCAAGATGCTGCTCAGGGTCAGGGTCATACCAGCCTGGGCTACATAATCGGAGAGCTCCTCTATGTCTCTTTTCATGTAGTCCAGGGAGGTACGTCTCAGGTCATTCACACCAGCATGGACAATGACGGAGTCATATTTGTACTTGCTTTGGAGTGACCTGAGTGCGTGTGTTATGTGGCGGATCCTAGCCCCCGATAGACAGCTCACAGTCACCTTCTCCTTGTTCAGCCTGGTCAGTGGGACATCAGTGTGTCTGACTATGGAGTCACCTATTACTAGTGTATCAGGCAAGGTGTTTGGCCTTAAGGGCTGCGATTGGTCGACACACTGATTTATTGAAGTATGTATTGCATGTGTTTTGTTTTGAGGTGGTGGATTTTTGGATGTCTGCTTTGGGAGCCTCTGTTGTTTTGGTAAGTTTTTTTTATTAGAGCCTCTGAGTATGTCTTTGTGTTTTTATGTGTTTGGTTTGCAGTTGTGGTAGGTCTATGTGGGACTGGGATTGTTGTGTGTGTGGTTGCCATCTCCTCCTGTCTGGTCATGCCAGCCCTGAGTTGAGAGAGTTCAGCCTCCAGTTTGGCTATATAGTTGCATCTCTCACATGTAATTGTGTTTGTTGGGAGGAGGAGAGGGTTGTCTGTGTACATGAGACAATTGTAGCATTGTCTCAACATGCCCAGATTGACCAGCTGAACTGGAGACGATGCCAGTAATCTACCACTCGACATGCTAGAACAGTATAAGGGGGTGGTATACCTTTAAGGGAGGTGGATATTCACAGGGGTGGTAAGTAGATGTAGTGCTTTACTTAGTACGAGAGTGCTTACTTAGTAGAGAAGTATTGAGAACAAGTGCTAGAATTATAATACAGTGAGAAGTCTGGTTTTACTAAGAGTAGACCTTCCTTAAGGGAAAATTTGAAGAGCAGACGTGGCAGAGCCAGAAAAAGTTTAACCTTGTTTAACCGGCGCTGCGCTATGCGCACGACTGCGCAAAGCCGTGCAAACGCGGATTTTAAGCAGTGAACTACAAAAGAGCTAGGAATGGTCCCAAACAACCAATTACTACAGCTTCTTGTGCTGAGGTCACTTCCCCCAAGGACAGGTAGGCTGCTCAAGGCTCCCCACTCCCACTGGTGAGCAAAGAAACTTCCTTCTATCCAAGTTAGGTAATGGGCAACACAGGAACTACACCACAGCCCAGAATACAGCAATGCCTGTAAACTGGTCTAAACTATTCGAGGAAGGCGGGAAAACAAGGATTATTTTTTTGTTTTTTTGGTAGAAACACACAGAAAATGCAGAGACAGTGATAAATTAGTTACACAGGCTAGCACACTTTAGTGGGCAGCCTCCACAGTTAAATTAAACAAACAAACAAGCAAACTTTCGATCAAATTCGACTAAATGTAACTTTTAAGTGCAGATTTTAAAATAATGCAGCAATCAGTTAAAACACAGTTCAGGCTAGTTCAAAGTAAGCTACAGCAGCTATTTCCAGTGAAAAAAAAAATCAAAGATACTTAAATCCAGAAGGTAGTCGGTTTTTCGAGTTCCTTGCTGCTAGGACCACTCTGTAAACCCACGTGGAGCTTGCCTGAGCAGTATAGCCAGAAAAAAATGCCCAGAGGCAGATTTTAAGCAGTGAACTACAAAAGAGCTAGGAATGGTCCCAAACAACCAATTACTACAGCTTCTTGTGCTGAGGTCACTTCCCCCAAGGACAGGTAGGCTGCTCAAGGCTCCCCACTCCCACTGGTGAGCAAAGAAACTTCCTTCTATCCAAGTATGGTAATGGACAACACAGGAACTACACCACAGCCCAGAATACAGCAATGCCTGTAAACTGGTCTAAACTAGTCGAAGGCGGTTGGTTGTGTTTGGTTTGCAGTTGTGGTAGGTCTATGTGGGACTGGGATTGTTGGGTGTGTGGTTGCCATCTCCTCCTGTCTGGTCATGCCAGCCCTGAGTTGAGAGAGTTCAGCCTCCAGTTTGGCTATATAGTTGCATCTCTCACATGTATTTGTGTTTGTTGGGAGGAGGATAGGGTTCTCTGTGTACATGAGACAATTGTAGCATTGTCTCAAGATACCCAGATTGACCAGCTGAACTGGAGAGGATGCCAGTAATCTACCACTCGACATGCTAGAACAGTATAAGAGAGTGCTGTACCTTTAAGGGAGGTGGATATTCACAGGGGTGGTAAGTAGATGTAGTGCTTTACTTAGTACGAGAGTGCTTACTTAGTAGCGAAGTATTGAGAACAAGTGCTAGGCTTATAATATAGTGAGTAGTCTGATTATACTAAGAGTAGAGCTTCCTTAAGGATAAATTTGAAGAGCAGACTTGGTGGAGCCAGAAGAAGTTTAACCTTGTTTAACCGGCGCTGCTCTATGCGCACAACCGTAAGCTAATCACCCTTAACATCCACATCCCACCCCCACACCCAATAAGGAAACCCCCATAAAAAACTTCTCCAAGGCCAACTTCATGCTACTCAAGTCAGAAGTTACAAACTTCATGACACTCATGCAGACGGGAACTGAAAGTTTGACTGCTGAGTCCTACACTAAGGCACTGTATGAGCACATCCACTCATGCATGAATCGTGCCATCCCAAATACAACCAAGATGCTCTCCTCCAAAAAAAAGAAGCAAATCTGGTGGTCCCCTGCCATAAACAAACTTTACAACAAAAGGAAAAAACTGTTACAGAAAAGAGGAAAATCCCAGGATGCAAAAAACTCCCTTACCAGCCTCAGTAAGAAGCTGAGATCCCTCATAAAATCCTCCAAAGCTAGTTACGAAAATAAAATTGCCAAAGATTCCAAAGACAACCACAAGGCATTCTATAACTATGTCAAGAATCTAAATGGCAATGCTCAGATCTGCTCTGAGCTACAACAGAATGGCATTAAATATACTGATCCCAAGGATATCGCCAACATCCTGGCAGATCGATTCAGTGCCAACTTCACCCCCCTCTCACCCCGTAAATGGCCCATCTCAATACTGGAAGATTGCCAAATTCCGGTAATAAAAAACGTACTCTCCAAAGCTAAGAATACAGCATCCATGGGACCAGATGACATCCCGGGCTGTGCACTACATGAACTACAAAATGAACTGGCACCTCTCCTAAGTGTCATGTTTAATCATACCCTCACCTCAGGCTTCATGCCCACTGAGTGGCGCACAGCTACAGTTATCCCACTTCACAAGGGGGGATCCACCTTGGATCCTGGGAACTATTGCCCCATCAGTATGACGAGCCTGATCTGCAAGGCCATGGAATGTATTATCATGGAACTTGTAAATAAAGACATTGGAAACCATAAAACACTGGACCTCACCCAGTTTGAGTTCGTGAAGGGCCGATCTTGTCTCCTGAACCTTATTGACTTCTTTGAATTAGTCTCCAGAGCCATAGAAGAGGGTAAGGCAGTCCACACAGCCTATCTGGACCTCGCCAAGGCCTTTGACACCATCCCCCACTCTGGAATCATAGATAAACTTACTAAGCTGGGCATTAATTCCTACATCACTCAATGGTTTGCCAACTGGCTTACTGACAGAACCCACACTGTAAATGTAGCTGACTCCAAATCCAGCTCCAGACACATGTCAAGTGGAGTACCTCAGGGTTCAGTCCTGGGACCTCTCTTGTTTGGCATCTACTTCTCTGAAGTACAGGCCAACATTAAGGGACTCTTGCTAACAAAGTTCGCAGATGACTGCAAACTGGGAGCCATTATTGAATCCCCAAATGAAGTGGATACTCTACAAAAGGGCTTTACAGAAACAGATGCTTGGTGCCAGAGCCATGGGCTCAAGCTCAGTGCCAAGAAATGTATAGTTATCCCCTATGGGAAAAAACATGTACCCGTGAATTATCACATAGGTGGCAGTACACTAAACACCGAAAGTGTGATATGAGACTTAGGGATACAGGTGGACAGTGGTCTCACATTCAATAACCACATCGCCACAACAGTCAGGAAATCCTTCTATGTGGCACACCTCATCACTAAGGGCTTTTCATCCAGAAAAAAGGAGGTCATTGTCCCACTGTACTCATCCCTCATTAGACCCATTATAGAATACAATGCCCCATTTGGTATGTACCTCTCAAGACATCTGCAACAACTGGAAATTCTGCAGAAATACCTCACTAAAAGAATCCCAGGCCTAAAGCAGATGCCCTATGCTGACCGCCTTAAAAAACTCCAGGTATACTCTGTCGCATATCATCTGCTCTGAGGCAATCACTGCTTAACATACAAAGCCATGTCAAACCCAGAGTTGTTGGACATGCTACACCTAAAGAAATCCCATTCCCTCAGAGCCACACACTCCAGGGATCTAAATCATGTCATCACAATAAACAAAACATGCTGGAGGGATAGATTCCTGACCCAGAGACTCCCCAGACTCTGGAATAGACTGCCCATACATGTCAAGCAGAGTGCCTCTTTGGCCTTCTTCAAAAGGAACCTTGATGATTGGATGGGAGAAAGGAAATTCACCCCTGGGATCACGTCAGTCGCCCTGCTAGACAGGGGTCCAGGGGAGTAAATACTGTGGGAAGAAATATCCAGGGAATTGTTATAGCTAGGCTTGTATAGGCCCTAGGGCCTATAGCCTAGTACCAACCTATGAACCTATGAACCTATTCAAGGCATAAAATGCATACACCTTAGCTAAAACCTTTTATTACAGCTTCCATTTCATTTCCTGTTACTAACTTTTATAAAAAAAAAAAAAAAATAGAAAGATAGTAAAAAAAAATGAATCCAAAAAGTAAAAGCAGAAGACTAATTAGTTTCTGCTAGTCTTGCCTTCCTCTTTGGTTTTGTTTTTTAAGGATCAATTGCATTTTTTTTTTTTTTTTTTTTTTACAAATTTCTTTTTGTTATAGTTATGCCCTCAACCGATAAAGTGGGCTTTCTTATTCTAAAACATGTATTTTTTACTTTAGCTACTTCTACAGACCTATATTTATTAAGTTTAATACATTGGTGATTTTGATCACTGCTACACATGTGATGGCCAGTTTCCAAAGCTTCAGAGCATCTACCAAGCTCCCAAACTGTCAAGCAGCTCATGCTGAGATGACTTCCCCTCACAGGTTTATAGGTTCATAGGTTCACGGGACAATACTAGGCTATTGGCTGGGAGACCCTTACATGTCTGGCCAAGAATTTCACCCATGGTCCCACAAAGTCAGCACCTGTTTTCCCTGTCCAACAAGGACACAGGTTGGATCCCAGGGGTATATTTTCTGTTTCCCATCCAGCTGTCCAGGTTTCTCTTAAAGAGGGCTAATGAGGTACTCTGCTTGACATGGAGAGGAAGTCTATTTCACAGATGGAGGAGTCATTGGGACACAAATCTATCCTGCCAACAAGTTCTACTGATGTCACAGACCAGGATGAGACCTGGCATGCAGGTTGCGCGAATGGAGATATGCAGCAACTCCATCAAGGTTGAGTCTGAGACAGCCTTTTATTCCAGACACAGGTCACCTCTGAGGAGTTTGTATGAGACCCAGTAGAGGAACAGGGCTTTTAGCCTATCTGTATAGGACAGGTGGTTCAGACCTTGGATTTTCCTGGTCAGGTATAGGTTAGGTATAGGTTCATAGGTATAGGTTCATAGGTTAGTACTAAGCTAACTGCCCTTGCGAGCCATTTTAAGCTTAGCCAATTATCCCTTGTGGGACTCAAACCCAGCACCTTGTGTTTGTAAGGCAAACACCTTAACCATTAGGCCACCCTCCCTCTTTGGTCTCTCCAAGTGGCTGATTGTGCTTGGCAAGGTAATGTCGAAGGGGACAGTATACTCGATAATGGGTCTGATAAGAGAGGAGTACAGGGATTCTATTGCCTCCTTGTTCCTGGATGAAAGATCCTTACTTATGAGGTGGGCCATGTAGAAAGCCTTCTGTACAACAGAGGCAACATGGTGGTCAAAAGTTAGGTTGCTATCAACCTGGGTGCCTAAGTCCCTCATGACTGACTGCATGATTAGTACATTGTTATTAATGTGATAATTAGTGGGGACACAATTTTCTTCAAAGGGGATAATGATGCATTTCTTGGCATTCAGTTTGAGGCCATGCTTCTGGCACCAGTCATTAGTTTGGTTAAGGCCCTCTTGGAGGATGTTCACATCACTAGGGGAATTTATGACAGTGCCCAGCTTGCAGTCATCTGCAAACTTGGTCAGCCACTGGTATTGGCTTGCACCTCAGAAAAGTATATCCAAAACAGCAGAGGCCCCAAGACCTATCCTTGGGGTACGCCACTTGTTACAGGTCTACTACTAGAGGTGGTTTCCCCTATTTTGACTGACAGGGTTCCATCTTCTTTATTGTGCAAAAAAAAATGGCATTTCACTGAGTTCACTGTAATAAGCATATCACAAAGATTGGCTTATTACAGTTAATCCTATGCATCCATCCCACTCTCTTCCTTCAAAGGGCAAAAAACAAATAAATAAATAAATAAAACTATATAAAAATGGGCATTCTTTCTACTAGCATATCAACCAGGTGACCAAATGCATAACACACCACTCTCTCCTACCACAGCCATTCAGGTCCCATTTCTGTGCCCTGTACCTAACCCTCTTTCAATTTATTTTAATAATAAAAATACATATATTTTTAAACTGTAGGAAACTACTGTTTATAACCTTTTGTGTGGAGCGCTATGGCTCGCATGTTTTAATTTAAAAAAATGTTTTTCTTTTTAAACTGTAGGAAACTGCTTGCTACAAATATAGCAAACAGTTGTTACAGTTTATAACATGCTTGCACAGAATGCTACAGCACTCACATTTTATACCACACACAGGGGGTCACAGAACTCAAGCTTAACCTCAAATGCAATACCGGCTTTTGAAAGCCAGTATTGTATTAAAGAGAGATTTAGATAGGCTGGAGGCTGACTGTTCCTCCCTCAACACTATGCACCTGGGGCAGTAGACTCTCTTGCCCCATCCTAACTCTGCTAATGAGTCCCTCATAAAGGTATTGAATTTCTGGTAAGTAGCTGAGAATTATAGTCCCTCAATGCCAGAGAAAGTTTCATGCTTCCTATTATTCAGAAAAATGCATGCTGATGCAAAAGTTGTTGCCGTATTAACTTTTTAAATGAATTAGAGACCATTTAAAACTATCCCTGATGTCTTCCTTTGTTCTTCATGTATTTTAGGATTTATCCAGAATTCTTACTTAAAGAGGTAGAGAAGTATGCTGTTGACTGTTCAACTGTGATGTGTTTTCAACAACTTTCAAAGCTGCTAAAACACTTAATTCTCCGATTGTTTCCCTTTCCTTCTTTTCTTTTCCTTTTTTTCTACAACTGCTATTCTTGAAAAATCTCGAATGTATGTGATTCACACAACCATAGTTTTCACTATAAAAGTGATCAATCAATCAACCAATCTGTAAGTAGACAGTTTATTAGTTTTATATTTGTTTTATTGCTCTGTTTGCCAAAACGCTATACACTTTACTAAAAATCTTATCCTATTTAATTTTACTTTGGTTACCTTACGCTTGAATATAACTATGTTTATTTACCAAATTATTGTCTAATTGAGTAACTGATTGTGCTACATCCTAGTTACTTTATAATAAAATCTGCTGCAGATGTCAATAAACATGCCAGTCCACTAAAAAACTGTCTTCACCCTGTAATACATCTCCCAGCGGTGGGACTGGATGGCATGGAATCAGGAAGCACTTGGACAGTTGCTCAGCATACAGTAAACAGAAACATCAGTTTATTAAATGTAATAACTAAAGTAAAAACTACACATTTTAGTCAAGTTGCCCCCATAATTATAGGAAAGAGAAATGATAAAAAAAACTTTTTGCATTTGATCTTTAAGGCCATGGTTAGTGAGGGGAGAAAAAGTCAAATGGCAGTAACAGAAATAAATGCAGACGTTTCATGCAGATATGTTTTACATGTGTATGTGTGTGAGTGTGTGTGTTTGCGTGTGTGTGCGTGCACATTTGCTTGAACATAGACTAAACATGGTTATTTAAAAATACTTGCTGGGGAAGATCAGATATTTTTTAGGTTCTGCTTGCAATCCAGTTCTACTTTTTAAAAGCCATGGTAAGAAAGGTGAAAAAAGAACAGTACTATCAGAAGTACAAGTCTATTTCATTTGCAAAACTCCATTAGCTCATGTAAAGCATCAATTATTACTGAGCAGTTTTTCACAAACTTTCCAGGTTACTGGCCCAATTACTAATCAATTGCAGAAGCAAAAATGACAGGAGTATGTGTGGGTGGGGGTTTCAAATCTGAGTTTCTTTGTATAGTGTATGAGTATGCATGTGTGTGTGTGTGTGTGTGTGTGTGTGTGTGTGTGTGTGTGTGTGTGTGTGTGTGTGTGTGACTAGCTACATGGTACTCTCACCAACCACCTCACATTCTGACTTCCTTAACTCATGATTAATTTCTTAGAAAAGAAGGCTGTGCTTGAATAAATATTAATTATTGCCTGAAGGTACTAAGGTAATGTGACTTGGTCATGATCCACACGATGTCCATGCTGCCTACTGGCACAACTTACAAGAAACAAGAGAACAGAATTTCATGATAGGCAAGTTGGGCTATATACTCGAAAATGAACACTGAATACTGCTAAAAGGGTAGGTACAGTTGTACCTGATATAATTTGTTATCCCATTAGGTGGTGGGGCTAGTGAAGAAACATTGAGATGAGATGGCCCAGTGTGTCCTTTTATAAAGGTAGATTGCATGACTAAGAACTATACCCAAGCATGATGCACAGACAGTGGGATAGGATGGTGCCCAGGGATACATTTCCCTGTGGAGAGTTTATAGTATGTGAAGGTTTTACCATCTTTTGAATTTATTACTGAAAAAAAAAAAGATGCAGCCTGATGGTGCACACTATTCTGAAGGAGTAATCTATGCCTTGAGATGTACATGCAATTTATTTTGCATAGGAGAAACAAAAGAATTGTTGAAATTCATGGCACAAGAGCATTTAAGAGCCATTCAAAACAAAAATGCAGTTAGACCAGTAGCTGTTCATTTAACACAGAATTATATATTTTGTGTAGATTCTTTGCAAATAATCATTATAGAGCAAAATTATGTGAATGGTTTTGCTGGTAAAATAAATGTCAGAATGTAAGGAAATTGCTTTTATATTTATGTATAGCACTGTGGCCCCTTCTAGGCTTTATTTGGAATGTAAATGATGGGTTTTACTTGTTAACTGTTAACTAAGGTTGAACATCCTTTATTTATTGATCTGTTTGCCTCTGTCTTTTATACTCCCTGGAAGGCAGCAGCTGAAAAGCCAGGGGAATAAAGTTTCTACTACTAGATGGTGTTGTGAATTATTTATTGTTCTGTTTTGTAATTACTATGTACTGTTTCCAGAAGTGCCTCAGAGGAATAAACAGATGGAACATAACACACAGTCAACGTTTCAAGTGAAGGATAGATTGAGATCTTACAGAGTACCAGAATCATGCAGTTATTAAGAAAGGACATTAAAAAGATATTCAAAATTGGGGTGATAGAAGAGTCAAAGATTGAATGAAGCAGTCCAATGGTGTTAGTTCCTAAACCTGATGGAAGTTTGAGATTATGCAATGACTTTAGGAAACTGAGTAGCATTTAAAAATTAGAGCCATCCGTTACCAAGAACTGATGAGTTGACAGAGAACCCAGGATAACTGACAACACTAGACTTGACGACTGGATACATGCAAGTATTTATGTATCTTAACTGAATAGCCAGTGATAAGTGGGGGTAGTTTCACTTCATTGATATTCGGTTTCTGCCTTATATAAGTGGTACATTTTGGATTATTTTCTGCTTAAACTCTGAGCTTTGGCCGGTTAAGACCTACCTGCAATCAACTGGATGTATAAGTGAATTTAAGTAAATCTTTATCTGCACTTTTTTCAAATAATACAGCATTTAAATTGATTTATTTGTGTTGCATTGACTACTATCTAGCTAGAAGTTGTTGCTCTGTTTTTTCAGTTAATGCTTGTTAGAATTTAGTGCTTGTTAGAATTTCTGCATAGCCAGTGATAAGTGGGGGTAGTTTCACTTCACTGATATTTGGTTTCTGCCTTATATAAGTGGTACATTTTGGATTATTTTCTGCTTAAATTGGCTGGCTAAGACATACCTGCAATCAAGTGGATGTATAAGTGAATTTAAGTAAATCTTTATCAGCACTTTTTTCAGATAATACAGCATTTAAATTGATTTATTTGTGTTGCATTGAATACTATCGAGCTGGAAGTTGTGGCTCTGTTTTTTCAGTTGGTTCCCCACCCACCCTCACTGCTTTTGTTTTGGTGTTAATCATGGTGGCTTTGAAACTGCCTGCCCCTCTTGTAAATTTGCACTTGGATACTCCTCCCGGGCCCATCTAGATTGCTCACTCAAAAAAAAAAAAATTGTACTTTATTCATCTGCTTTTACTGTATTTGTGTTTCTTCCTGCTTTATTACTTTATTTTGCTTTTGTGTCATCTTAAAAGTACTCAGTTGTATTTATTACTGTTTGCTGTAACTATCATTCTAAGCCTTTTGGTTTAAGCACTTGGGCTTCAGACCAGTTGTTTTACATTAAGAAGGTTTGTGGTCTGCACTGTTGTGGCAGGACAGGTAGCTTACATCATTCTAAGTTGGGAACTGCTGATTGAAGGATCAGTGTCTGTTATTCTAAAAGTGTATTAGTTCTGGTTTAAGCACTTGGGCTTCAGGCCAGTTTTTTTACATTAAGAAGGTTTGTGGTCTGCACTCTTGTGTGAGGAGAGGCTGGACTCTGCCCTTCTGAGCTGGGAATTTCTGGTTAAAGGCTTATAGTGCCTGCATATTTGGACTGTTTCTTACTGAAATTGGTGCGCCTTGTTTGCTGTAGCATCGACTAGATCCGGGCCTGCTGAATCTAGCTTTGTTTGTATAACCTGAGCACTAATCCAGGCCTTCTTAAAAGTATTCAGTTGTATTTATTACTGCTTGGTAGTAACCTGATTAAAGCATAGCTATTATTCTAAGCCTTTTGGTTTAAGCACTTCGGCTTTGGACCAGTTGTTTTACATTAAGAAGGTTTGTGGTCTGCACTGTTGTGGTGGGACAGGTAGCTTACATCCTTCTAAGTTGGGAATTGCTGATTGAAGGCTCAGTGTCTGTTATTCTAAAAGTGTATTAGTTTTGGTTTAAGTACTTGGGCTTCAGGACAGTCATTTTACATTAAGAAGGTTTGTGGTCTGCACTCTTGTGGGAGGAGAGGCTCAGCTCTGCCCTTCTGAGCTGGGAATTTCTGGTTAGAGGCTTATAGTGCCTGCATATTTAAACTGATTCTTTCTGAAATTGGTGTGCCTTGTTTGCTGTAGCATAAACTAGATTCAGGCCTGCTGAATCTAGCTTTGTTTGTATAACTTGAGAACTAATACAAGCCTTCATTTCTGAAGAAGGTTGCCCTGCACCCAGTGGCAGGAGTGTGCAGTTAGAACTTGTCTGAAGACTACAGGAACAGGGCTCAGTTTTGAGATTTTTTTCCGGTTAATTGGGTAATTTGTTTAAAAGCCTTTTCTGATTGCTTGTAGTCATCTAAAGCTGTTTTAAGTGTATTTTTTACCGTTTGTAGTTGTTTAAAGCTGTTTAAGTGTATTTTTTTTTACTGTTTTTGCCTTATCTTTTCAAAAAAAAAAAAGATTTTCCTTGTTTCCCACCTTTCTAAGGTAGTATAGTCCGGTTTTCAGGCTAGTGCTGAATTCAGGGCTGAGTTACAAGTTTCTGAGTTGCCCATACCTTACTTGGATAGAAGGAGGTTTCTCTGTTCACCTGTGAGAGAGGGAGCTTTGAGCAGCCATCTGTCCCTGGAAGAGTGGCTCCAGCCCAGAAGGTAGTAGTTTATAGGCCATTTTGGGCTAATTTCTATCTCTTTCATTTCCCTGCTGTAAAAACCACGTTTGCATGGTTTTGCACACCCGGGCAGCACCAGTTAGCTAGGGCTAAATTATTCCCGGCTCCACCAAGTCTCCTCTTCAGTTTTTCCCTTGAAGGTAGTCTAACTCTCTACCTAAGCACTTTAAAAAGCATCCTACAGTCCAGCACTTGCTCAGACCTAATAGCAAACACTAATATACCCCGGCACTTGATTGCACAACAGGGCAAGGCTCATTATTCACCCCTCACCAACCAAGCAACTAAGCAGCTCACCCTACTATTCAGGCATGACCAAAGGGCAATTTCAGGTATACTCTCCAATCCAGCTGGTGAACCTGGGTATCCTGAGGCAATGTTACAACTGCCTCATGTACACAGACAATGCTCTCCTCCTACCACAGACCATTAACATATGCGAGAGATGCAATTATATAGCTAAATTGGAGGCTAAGCTTTCTCCACCAAAGACTGGAACAGGCAGTCATGAAGAGAAGGTTAACACTTGCACCACACCTCCTGCCTTACATAGACATACTAAACCAGCACTGGCAATAAATTACACATAAAAACATGAAATCATACTCGGAGCCTCTAAATAAAAACCTGCAAAAGCATCAGAGACCTCCAAAGCAGATACGCCTCCCTTCACAAACCAGACAACACATAAAACACAAAATCAGTGTGCCGCACAATCACAGCCCTTAAGGCGAAATAGCATATCTAACACACTAGTAATAGGCGACTCTATAGTCAGGCACACTGGCGACCCACACACTAGGCTGGACAAGGAGAAGGTTACGGTTAGCTGCCTGTCGGGAGCCAGAATCCACCACATAACACAACCACCAAGGTCAGTCCAGAACAAGTACAAATATGACTTTGTCATTGCTCATGTTGGTGTGAATGACCTGAGATGCACTTCTCTGGACTACATGAAAAAGCTCTCTGATCATGTAGCCTAGGCGGGTATGACCCTGACCCTGAGTAACATCCTGCCCTCACCAAGAATGATACCGCAGTATAAAGAAAAAATGATCAATTTCAAGAATTGGCTAAGCTTCTGGTGTCATTCAAAGGGGATCCAGTGTTTGTCAGCCTGGGACGACATGCTCGACAAGCCTCGTTGCTTCACAAGAGACGGCTTGCACCTGTCACCCTTAGGCTTTCAAATATGGGCCAGTGCTCTTGCTGCCCCCATAGTGCCTTTTTTAGGCAAGGCACAAAAGTCAAACCCACCTCCATAAACAGCACAAATAAAAAAATGAGGGTTATGCTCCTCAACTCCAGGAGTTTAAATCTCAAAATGCATGCACTCAAAGCACTCCTCAATATTGAGAACATTGACATCTGTGCAGTAACTGAAACCTGGTTCAAGGCTCCACAGAGCACCCCAACACTACCGGGCTACAACTCATACCACGCATTTCGGCCACATAACATGGACTAAAACACAAAAGGAGGGGATGTATCCATATTCATCAAGGATACCTACACCTCCAGGTTAGTGGTGCAGCATGATACCTCTGAGATCATCCATGTGCAACTAACATCGAACAAATCTGCAATGCAAATTGTGGCCTGCTACAGATCACCCTCCATGACCCAGGACCACCACTCCGCCTTTCTGGAGA
This sequence comes from Protopterus annectens, assembly GCF_019279795.1. Taxonomy (NCBI): domain Eukaryota; kingdom Metazoa; phylum Chordata; order Ceratodontiformes; family Protopteridae; genus Protopterus; species Protopterus annectens. Next base: position 1,555,217,584 of record NC_056733.1, read on the forward strand.
CACTGGAAACCATGAAGGTCGTACCGAACACACTGATATTGGGTGATTTCAATTACCCTACTGTTAACTGGGAAAACTACTCAAGTGCAAACTCCCAGGTCAAGCGCTTTCTGGAATTTATCAACTCAAATGCCCTGGATCAGCTGGTAAACTCCCCTACCAGATGTGAAAACATATTGGACCTGGTCATCACCAACATGGGCGACAAGTGTTCCGCACCAGAGGTCAACCCATCGCTGGTTAGATCAGACCATAAACTAATCACCCTGGATGTCCACACCACATCACCACCCTCAACCAAGGAAATCACAGTGAAAAACTTTTCTTTAGCAAACTTCACCTTACTTAAGACAGAGGTGGTAAGTTTTGCAGCCCCCACGCTAAAGGATAACAGTGTCCAAGATGAAGGAACCTTTACAAATGCACTCTATGAGCACCTACAAGGATGCATGGATTGTGCCATCCTTAGCAAAACCAAGACTCACTCCCCTAAGAGAAGGAAACCAGTCTGGTGGACCCCTGCCATAAACAGGCTATACAATAGAAGGAGGAAACTAGTTCAGAAAAAAAGCAAATCCCAAGAAGGAAAGACATCCCTGATCAGTATCAATAAGAAACTAAGGTCCCTCATAAAATCATCCAAGGCTAACTTCGAAAGAAAAATAGCCAAGGATTCGAAAGATAACCACAAAGCCTTCTTTAGCTATGTCAAGAATCTAAGTGGCAACTCGCAGATATGCTCTGAGCTAGTGCAAAATAGCACAAAATATGCTGAACCTACTGATATTGCCAACATCCTGGCAGCTAGATTCAGTGCAAACTTCACCCCCCTCTCACCCCCAAAAGGGCCCACAACAATACTGGAAAAGTGTAGTGTTCCAGAAATCACAGACGCACAGGTGAAAACAGCCCTTTCAAAAGCCAAAAGCACAGCGTCAATGGGGCCAGATGGTGTCCCAGGCTGCATCTTGCACGAACTGCAGAACAAACTAACCCGCCACCTAAACACACTGTTCAACTTAGCCTCTCCACAGGCTACATGCCCATAGAATGGTGCACAGCAACGATTATTCTGCTTCACAAAGGAGGGGCCACAACTGACCCTGGTAACTATCACCCCATATGCCTGACAAGCATGGTCTGCACGGCTATGAAGCGCATCATCATGAAACTCATTAACAAAGACATTGGGAACCTCCAATCACTTGACCTGACCCAGTTTGGCTTTGTTAAAGGCAGATCATGCCTACTAAACCTGGGTGACTTCTTCGAGACAGTCACCAAGGCCATAGATGAGGGTAAGGTGGTTCACACAGCCTACCTTGACCTTGCCAAGGCTTTTGACACCATTCCCCACTCAGGAATTAGAGAAAAACTCACCAGCCTGAAAATAAACCCCTACGTCATGGGATACGTTGACAACTGACTTACAGACAACTCACACGGTAAGAATACGGGCTCCAGGTCTGACTCTAAACCAGACACAAGTGGTGTCCCACATGGCATGGTCCTGGGACCCCTACTGTTCAGCATATACTTTTCAGAAGTACAGGCAAACACAGGAGGACTATGGCTAACCAAGTTTGCTGATGACTGCAAACTGGGAGCCATAATTGACTCTCTGGCTGACATGGACATTCCCCAAAATTGCCTTACTGAGATGGACACCTGGTGTCAAAGTCATGGTCTCAAGCTAAATGCCAAAAAATGCATAGTCATCCCATTTGGGAAAAACAAAACATCTATGAATTACCACATAGGTGGCAGCCCCCTTAATACAGAAGAGGTAATAAGAGATCTGGTGACCGAGGTAGATAGTAATCTCTCTTTTAACAATCATATTGCCAAAGTAGTTAGGAAATTCTTCTATGTAGCCCATCTAATTACTAAAGGGTTCACATCTAGAAATAAAGAGGTTATAGTGCCCCCTCTACTCGTCACTCATTAGACCCATCATAGAGTACAATGCCCCATTTGGGATGTACCTCACAATACACATCCAACAGCTGGAAAGACCACAAAAGTACCTCACCAAGAGGATTACTGGTCTCAAACATATGTCCTATGCAGCCAGACTGGAAAAACTCTGGCTGTACTCAGTAGCATATCGCTTAGTCAGAGGTGATCTCTGCCTAACTTACAAAGCCATGTCCAACTCAGAACTAATGGACATGCTCCACCTAAAGAAATCCAAGTCACTGCGTGCCACTCAGTCTAGTGAGCTAAACCTTGCCACAACAATAAATAGAACATAACACTCGTACCACCACAAAATGATCAGTCAAACCACGATCCGGTGCAATGAAGGTTATCCAAAGTAGGCACAGTGAGCAGGTAGCAGTTGATAAATAAAACGGGTTTATTGTCCAGTAAGTAAGTCACCAACAACTAACATCAACGACCAAACAAACAAATTCCTTTAGATATAAAGTGCAAACATTAAGCGCTTTCGTCTCCACGCCGGGAGACCTCTTCAGAATAACTTTACAAAAAATCAGGTTTGCCTTATATACATCTTGTTCTGCCTCATTAATCAATTAGAAAAAATCAGGTTTGCCTTATATACATCTTGTATCAATTAACTAAATTGATGTTGTATTACAATCTTATTTAAGCAGAGTTAACTAAGTAAAATGTAGGTTTGAAAAATAAATAAAATAAGGTCCTGTTTAACTTGATGAAAAAATGTTCCTACTGAGTAATCATTACATTCAATAGGACATTCACAAACAAACACACATTTATATTTGTATTTATACATTAAAAGCTTAAAAGAAAAAGCAAAAGTCCAAGTAATTAATAAACAACTCTTCTTTACCACTTGCTTCATTGTGTGAGCCCTATCTGTATAGTGTCTCATATGGACAAACACTGGTTTTATCAGTTAACATACATTGTTCCTTCCAAGAAAAAACTTGCAGATGTAATAGCCCCTTTTCTTTGAAAAAATCATTTGAAATATAAGTCAAATTCCATATAAATATACAAGCATAAATATATATAAAATCTAAAAATATATATACGACATCATATGTATAATTGATATAGTTCATAATAAAAACCTTATAAATATATATAAATATGTAAATGTTGAATATTAAAATGCTTAAAATGCATGAAAATACATGATAAATAATGTGTGTGTATATATTTGTATATAAATGTATAATGTATGATAAATATATAGTTAGGTAATTAAATACATGAATAAATACACGTTAAAATAAATACTGAGTCAAATATTGAATATTTTCTGAGTAAAAAAAGCTTTTTTGTTTATATAGTACCTCCTAAAGCACTCACATTTTTCAGCTTTAAACACAAGAAGGCTTTGTTTCCTGCAATACAACATCAAATCAAACTGAAGATCTATGCTGAACTTCTATTGTTGTTGTACAACCTTAGCCAGTTTGGGGTCTGAGACTAAAAACTTTAATGCTGGGGTGATGGAGATATGATCATTCAGGCCCTTACCACAACATGCGTCAAGCCTGAGTTGCCATATCATTTCCCTATAGCGAATCTTAGTTTCCCAATCACCCCCTCTGTCCGGATATGGTACCACCTCCAAAACCCAAAACTTAAAATCGGCCTTATCACACTTGATTGCATGTCTGTACAATGCGTTGTTCTCATTGTGTCTGTTTATATCACGGGTGTGCTCATAAATCCTATTCCGCAACAACCTCTCCGTCTTGCCAACGTAAAAACTCTCACATGCTGTGCAAATTACCAAATACACTAGGCCCTTGGTGTAACAACTACTGTAACTTCCAGCCACCAGTTTTTGAGGTATACTTGCAATCATTACCTCTTTCTTATTGTATATGTATGAACATTGAGCACACCTTCCACATTTGTATGTTCCTTGCTTCCTATTGGTACCTGTCATAATATTTCCTTTCCTTTCCAAAATATTCTTGATATTGTAATTTCTCCTGTAACTAAATCTCAGTTTATTTTTAAACACGTCAGTTTTTGTAGCTATGGTTTTAAACATATTCCAGGTTTCATGTATCCCCCTGTTTAACCAAAAGGTTCCATAATAATATGTGGTAGTCAAGTAGGGTGTTAACCCCACATCCTCCTGTCTTCCTTCTACACCTTTCAAATTCTGTTCAATACACCCGATGGTCACTACAGCTTCTTGACACTTCCCACTCAGAAGGGGGTAATATCTTGTTCCCCTACCCGATACCACAGATCCCTTGACCGAGTTAATAAGATTGCTAGGGTACCCCCTCTCCTTAAAGAGTTTTTCTAAATGAATAATTTCTATTAAAAATTCTTCTTCGTCCGATATCATTCTGGCCATCCTAATCATCTGACCTTTGACAATATTCCTCTTTAGTTGTTTTGGATGGTCACTGTGGTAGTGCAGGTAGGAATTCGAAAAATGTTCTTTTCTGTAAATATTAGATTTATATTTCTTGTTCATCCTGTCCTTAGTAAGCTTAACATCAAGAAAGTGTGTTACATCTGTTTCTATCTCATGTGTAAACCTCAAAAAGGATGTTGTAACATTAATATAACTTATGAACTCCTCAATTTTCTCCCTGGTTCCTTTCCAAAAAATAAATATATCATCCAGGAACCTAAAATGTTGAGAAATGTATTGATTATATTCACTCTTAAAAACATATTCCCTTTCCCAGTGTAGCATAATGATGTTTGCATATACGGGTGCGCAGGCCGAACCCATGGCCACTCCTTCTTTCTGGCGATAGTAATCTCCTTCAAAATATATAAAGTTGTATTTAAGCACCAATTCCATGCTAACCAAAACATTCCTGAATTCACCGGGTGTGAGCCAATCCATCTCCACTAGGGTGTTTTCAAACCATTCTAATCCAATTTTTTGAGGTATAACTGTAAATAATTCTTTTACATCTATTGTTACAAAAAACATTCCTTCATTAAAAACCAACTCATTGATTTTACTTAAAAAGTCCCAGGAGTCTTTTAAAATGTGATTCCATCTTGAGTAAATATTCTTAGTCATGGCATCCACATAAATGGCCATGGGCTGAGTCTTTGAGCCCTGCGAAGCCACTATAGGTCTCAAGGGGGGATCCTGTATAGATTTGTGTGTCTTAGGGATTCCAAAGATCCCTGGAACAACTGGTTTGACCACTTTCAAGTATTTATATAGTGCCAAGTCCATCAACCCCGTAAAGAGATTATCCTCTAGAATTAAATCTATTTTCTGATAAAAAATGTTGATTTCATTTTTGATAACGATACTGTAATTTTGGTCCTTGTCTAAAATCTCCTTCATCTTCCTGATGCATTCCCAGGTCTCCATAATCACAATACCCCCTCCCTTATCAGGTTTCATCACACGAACACTTTTATTATTGCTTAAATCAACCAGTACTTTTTCTTCCTTTTTGTTCAAGTTACATGTCACCCCTTCATTGACCTTATAATCCAACCTAATCCTACTCGTAACATAACTTTCAAAGTTAGCTATCTCAGGGTGTAATGGTGGGTTCCATACACTATGCCTTTTAAAAACTGTCTCATTCGTGGTTGTATCCCCACTATGCATGTGCATAAGGTTTAATTTCCTTGTAAACATTTTAACGTCTAAAATTAACTTGTCTATACTTGGTTTTCTCATAGGGACAAAAGGAAAACCTTTTGTAAATAAATTGAAATAATTCTGATCAATCACCAAGTCAGTATAGTTGAAGATGTTAAAATTGTTGTGCGTATATATGATCTGCCTAGATGTCTCACTATATTCCGTATTACTGTGAGCTTTGTCATGGTCTAAGCTATTTAAAAATCCTCTTGTCCCTCATACCTAACCACGTGGTTGGAGTTGGTATTAGCTGCTGTCGCCATAGAATAAGGTTGCTGTTGCCTATTCCTGATCCTTTCAGATCTCCTAACCTCATCAACAGCGCCCTGGTCTTGTAGTAGATCTGCATCTTCATTCCTAGCCAACCTTGGATATTCTTCGTTATATTGCGTGTTTTGGTACCCCACCCTATTCCATTCATACCTATTATAGTTCCTATCCTGCCCGTCATGCCATTTCCTGCCATTCTGAAATGCTCTAGGACGGTCCACTCTTCTATTAGCCCTGGGTGCCTGTGGGTTGTAATAACCACCGTTGTATTTTGGCCCTTTACTGCTTTCACCCATCAAATAGGCTGTCCCTGCATTGTACTCAGCTATATCTCTTTCAAGCTTTTTTAGCTTCCTACTGATATTACTGTTAGTATAAATATCAGTGTCATGCAATACCCTGTAATATATTTGTTTGTACTCATCCACAGAAAACAACAAATCATTCATAATTTCCCCATTTATCTCATGTTTAGTATCCTGCATAACCTTGGAATTATGTTTTATCATACTCTTTAAAACTGACAAACCACACTCATTAAAAACACCACATATTTCTTTAAAAAAATCATTGTCATAATTGGTGACTTACTTACTGGACAAAAACCCGTTTTATTTATCAACTGCTACCTGCTCACTGTGCCTACTTTGGATAACCTTCATTGCACTGGATCGTGGTTTGACTGAATAAATAGAACATGCTGGAGGGATAGATTCCTCTCACAGAGACTCCCCATGCTTTGGAACAAAATTCCTAACTACATTTGGCAGAGCCCCTCACTAACACTCTTCAAGAGAAACCTTGACGAGCGGATGGGTAACATAAAATACACCCCTGGGATCACTTCATTGACTCTTCTTGACAGAGGCTCAGTTAATTAATCAATGGGGCGGTGAAAGCTGACACACTCTGGCTAGGCTTATAAATGCCCTCAGGCAGATAGCCTAGTACCTACTTATGAACTTATGAACTCTTCCAAAGAAAAACAAAACATTTTTAACTCCTGACCATCTGCTTCAGAGCAGAGTATTGCCATTTCTCCTGCATGGATCTCCAGTTGCATTTTAGAAGCTGATGGATAAAATACTGACATCTCACTCCTAATTTGCTGCATGGTAACTGATAATTTCCATTAGATTTGCTGAATAAAGATACATATAGCTACACAAAATTGGGCCATTGAGCAGTGTCCCTCCAGCTCATCCAATACTCAGTGACTCTCAGGCCTGAAATATCTAATAGAAATGCAGATGGGATACCATGGCCCTACAATGCATTATTGCTAATCCAGAAGTGATGGTTGTGTGTTGGGGGTAGTTGTAACATGTGATGCATAACAAAATATGGACTGCACATTTAAAATTGTACAAAGTGACTGAAGTGTATGAAATTCTCACAGCATACAAGCCAGTGAATTAAATGTCCACTAGATGATTTCCAATAACTGCTTGTATAAATGGATACAGAAATAGTAAAGATTCAGGAAGTCAAATCCTCAAGCAGAAAATCAGCAGGTACTTACTTTAAGATCCAGAAATCAATAAAGTCATTAGCCTCATCCGTGCCTTTCGAGTGTTTACCCTGGAGGAGAAGATTTAGGTGCAGAGCAGTGGGCTATTGCATCGTGCTTGAAAAATAGGATACGAGCAGCTGAGAAAGTGTCATACAAAGTTTGGCAGGGACTCATCTAAAGACTGAAAACTGCAAGGTTCTGTAAGCAATTTTTTAAATATTTTATGTAGTTTTATAGAAGATGTATAGAACAAAGGTGGCTATTTTTTAATCCTCTCTGGAGTAATTAACTTGAGTTTTTATAGAGTTGTGCCTCTACTCTCTTTTCAGATTTACTGTAGAAACTGGTCTGTATTTATAGACAGTGCAGTGCGTTGTGCAAAACAGCTTGGAGAATAATGATGTGCAGAGACACAAATAGGGCAATGATATTTCAGGAAAGAAATGCCATGTAATAAAAAGTATGTGAATGACTATATGATAATGAGGCTCTAGATGTAATGAAGGACAGTGCCTATGGAAGCAACACCATGCAAGAGCAATTCAGAAATTTATAAAGTAGACATCTAGAACTTACAAATGAAATACTTGAAATAAGCAGAAACTGACCTTTTTTATATATATGTACACTTGCCTTTGAAAGGTGATTTTTTTTTTTTTGTTTTATTTAGTCTAGAATTTATAAGATAGCAGCAGCAACATCAGGGCAGCATGTGTTAATGTATGCTCTTTGATCAATTACTCATGACATATTGTTCAACAGCACTCCACAAAAAAGCAGATGGTACTATCAGGGCCTTGGTTATCACTATGTGGCTGCTTGGCTGATTGTGGACTACTTCTATGTAGACAGATCTAGAATATGGGAGATGGTTAAATTGTGTGGACCACATGTGGAGTTAAGGGGAATACATTTCAAGTCCATCCTAAAGGACGAAAAAGTAAGTGTAGCTTTTCCATCCTAACTACAGGAAATGTTTGACAGCCTATGGGGCACATGCTAGAAATTTTACAGACATCAACCTCATGTAGCCTACACCAGTTCCTTGAACATAATACTGCAGGAGGTGGAGAAGCATATATGGTTACCAAGGAGAAGCGAGGAGACAACCACTACCATGCAGGTGTTCTGCAGCACTGCCTGCTCTTTCTGGGATCCTTTGGCTGTACACACACTCTGACATTAACAGCACACTAGTTCCACAGGGTGTCATATATACCACCTATAACAGCATCCGCTCTTTCCACTACCAGATGGTGTGTAGTGCACAGACTGTCATTGATAATGTGTCCAAGTATCACTTAGCAGTTCCCACGATTTTCATATCAGCCACTCATCCAGGCTATAGCAATGTTTTATGCAGGTTGAATTCATCTACTGGAAAGTTGCACATGAAAGGTCCACATTATATACAGTTATTATGCAATATAATGTTATTGCCATTGTCTGTTGTCAGTTCTGGATATCCATTAAAACTGATAACCTCCATTCAGAACACAGTGCAGGGATGGCATGCATGCTGCACATAGAAACACAAAGCATCAGGATACTTATACTGCCTAGATGCATCTGGTGAGGCAATACAGTATGCACCTGAAACCTGCAGTGAAATATTTTAGAGTGCACCAAGTTACATTGCATGGCTATGCAGAAACAGCTTCATTAGCAAAAAACCATCCCTGCTGAAGCTGCAGCCAAGGGCAACCAGCCAGACAGGAACAGTCTAGAGCTAGAACCCCTGCAGGGCAGAGGTGAGCACAATGCATCATAGCACTGGAAAAGTGGTGGTGCCATAATGCACCAAGGCACTGTCAAAGATGTGGTATCCAGTTCAAGACTATGGGCCATAACACAGACAACAGAAACTAAAATGATACATTCATTAGAATACCCAGGTTGTGCAATGCAGTTTAAGTGTCTGTAAATGCAATGCATCAGCTATTACCTTATCCACTCTGGTTAAGAAGCTTGCTGGACTCAATAATCATTAGTTGCACAGGCAGTGTGCACCATGACAGATGACAGCAATGATGTCATATGGGCTAGGGACTCAAGAGGTGGATGTGATAGCCATGCATTCTGGTAGCAGGATGAAAGGAGTCAGGGTCCACATCCTCAGAGATGAAGTTTAGCTGCCATGTCACAAATATTTGTGATGTATACTGTGGTGGCTTGCGGTCTTGAGGCTTAATGCAGTCCATGGCAATGTCAATGTTGAGCGATGACAGCTTGTGTGTGCACCCTTATATGGTATGTTATGGCTGGAGCTATCAGAAGTTGGATATTGTCAATGTCACACATACAGTTGTCATGTGTAGGTTAACTGTGGAGTTTGCATATGATGGATAGTGATACTGCAGAATTATTGGAGTGACAGCATGGAACCTGCTGACATATCCAAGGGTAGATTCTGAAGAGCATTAATAGTCATGCATATGGAATCTTCCATGGCCAGGGACAGTGGCCTCTGTAGTCGAAGTTGTCAGTGATGCTGTCTGTGCAATGGTCTTTGTCATCTGGTATACTCTGCATATGATCATCTACCTCTCAGTTGGATTCTTTCTTGTCCACAGACAGCAGAACTAACAGAGGCAGAACAGAGGACATTTATCATCTGCCACACGGTCACATCAATGGATGCCATTATATCCATCGGTGATCTAAGAAGCACTGCACCATGATGTTTGTGTGTCTGCCATCTGTGCATGTATTCCTGACCTGTACATGTGCTGATTAGTGCCAAGTATTGCACCAAGGTCAAGGTTTAACTTGAAGTATTGGCAGAACCACAGACCACCATGTTTTAACCTTGTGGTATTTATAGGCATTGCAGAAGCAGTGCGGCTCACGCATACTGTCAAGGCTTGCACTCTTGTGTACCTTGGATGGTGCTTATAATTATAGGATGTCTGCCAAACACTGGCAAGGCTAGAATTTCAGCCAGTCCCAGTTCAGGTACCTTATATGTGGGCATGTGTGAGAGGCTTCCATTATTAGTGCAGCTTAAAGTGCCACATAGTCATGATTATGCCGTGTGCACTTTGCCTTTATCATCAGTGCAGGTGATCTATTTAAATTGACATGTGCTGTTTTACTGTGGTGGTTCCTCTGACAATAGAACCTGTAAAGTATGTATGTATATATATATATATATATATATATATATATATATATATATATATATATATATATAATATAAATAACTTTAATGGCATTATATCCCATGAATTACCCCAGATGACATAGATGACATACTGTCATATGACAGAAGCTGTGAACTTTGTATGGATACCTACATACCTTTTTGTAGGCTACTGCATTTTCAGACGAGAGGATCCTGTAGAACAAATATGCAGAGACCACTTGGTGAATAAAACTGGTCTCACATGCACTGCACTGTATTATATTTAAGTGTAATGGCTAACAGTAACCTGGTTTATCTCATACAGACACTTGTGAAGTCATCACCAGCCCTGATTCCTTCTAAAGGCCAACACCAGATGTGAGAATCCACTCCCATTTCCTTGCTAGAGACACCAGAACTCCACATCTGTGAGCTTCATCCTCATTGGAAGTCCACCTCCTGTTTTATATATGTTGCTGGCTATATCCCATGCTTTGTTCTTGGCATGTAATATCATATTGTTTACCCTTCACTGATGTTGATATAGACTCTTAGTATGGTCTCATTCAGCACTGATATTATCTATTTCTGTCACACCTGGTCCCATAAATGTGCGGCAACAGTCTGAGTAACATTTTGGTCTCATGAGTAGTACAGTTTTCATGTTACTCCTACTTGCAGGCCCATAAAAAGTCATGTACACGTGCAGGTTATGCTTGCCAGTCAGACTATATGCATGACTGCCTGTGCATATTCCATAATATTTTCTGCTGTCCCCCCAACTCATTAAAGTGCCCACTTAAGTCTCCCATTTTGTATGGCACCACTTTCCCCCTTTTGTATACTTACACAATGGAATTGTTTTCATGATTGTCCTTCCTCTATTAGCATCATGAGCCCCTGTAATACACAGCTCACCATGATCCCCCATTACAAAATGCACTGCCATGCTTCTTTCAATGTACAAGAGCCACCATGCCCAGTTTAGCATGTCCTGCTGTTTAAGCACATTGACCCTGTTTTTTCTCACTCACTGCCAGACATGACAGTGTCCTGCCATTGTAGGTGTTTAGGTGCACCCACTAGTTTCTAGGTATGACAATGCCCTGCATCATGGTGTGTTCCCATACCCCACACATGATGGTGTCATGCCATTATGGTGTAAAAAGACACCCACATAAAGCTGATCATCTCTATCCTTGCTACTGCCACATTTAATGTTTCTTCAGTATTGTGCTACTTAACATTATCAGGTCCTTCCTCAGTATTTGTCTCAAAATACAATATCTTAATGCAGCAAATTCCTGATTCCATGATTGTCAGTGTTAGTATGATTTCTTGAAAAATGGCAATACCACTTTTTATCATTCTAAATCAGAGCTCATGGCATGATGGCTGTGTTAATGATGACCTTTATAGCAGGTATGTCTGACTTGTTTCTAAAAGGCATTGTATTATCACCACAGAATGTGCTGAATTGCTCTCCACTTCTTGCCCTGGGGCTGTGCACTATATCCTCATGTGAAAGTGTATGTCTGTGCTACATAACCATTTTGTAACGCCTGTTTGCTGCACTATACTTTACCTTACATGATGTCCAAATCTGTTTCCATGCTTAGGAGGTAACAATTCTGATTCTTGAGTGAAACTGTCTGAGTGATGATGGATGCTTCAGGCAGGGGGAACAGTAGGACGTCTAAATGCTGCCTGAGGGAGATATATAATTTCTTTCTCTCCATCCATAGGGATTTCAAAGAGCACATGCTGAACCTTTACAATGACACTCTATAATAAATTCCTAGTATAAGCTTGCCAGGATGGTGAATGATGCCAATTGTGTCATTCTCTGTCATGAGTAGGACAAGCATTGCTATAGTAACCTGTCTCAGCATCACTCTGACCTGACTAGATACTGAAATGCACAGGTTAGGGAGAGTCAGACACAGACATTTATTGTGAATATATTTTAAATTTTTTCTTTTGACTTTTTCAGATCCAGCAAAGTACTAATTTCCTGCTATTTTGTCTTACAGTGGTGGAGGAGCAGATGAAGAAAATAGAATGATGCTTCAGGATGCAGAAGGCAAGAGACAGGAGCGCCTTTTATGGTGGCAAGGTATACATGTGCAATCAATGTATATACTAATGTGTTCTCTTTTTGCTTTCTCTTTCTTCTCAAAGTCCAGTGATAGCTTTGGGAGAAGACTGAGATAAGTCACATCAGCCTGCATGGCTTGATGCCTCTAGTGCTGGGAGAATGCTAAGTGGTAGACCTGCCTCTCAGGCAGTCAGAGGCCAGCCTGTTGAAGGCACCCTTAAATGCTTACTGATAGCCTTTTTGACCATTACCAAAAGAGTGTAGTCACACATTCTCAGCTGTATAGACTTTTGATGCCTAAAGCATTTTTATAGCTGAACCTGCTACACATCAGCGGCAAACCTCTGACATGGCTGGTTGAATAACACCACTGGTGGACTTCCAACAATCTAGCTTCCAGATTACAGCCTACATGTTATCATCAGTAAACATGACTGATGTTTGCATTTGTTGGCCTGTGAGCCAGGGTGGCATACATCATATAGCCTGACCTAGCCTGCTTCCTTGTGCTACCACACATTGAGTGTTGGTCTTCATACATTATCTTCAAGTCTTTTCCATCACAAATGTCTACCCTCTGACTGCATGTGTCTATTTATTGCTGGCCCAACTTTTTGTGCAAACCCATAATTTTCTACATTTTTGTTTGTTAGTTTGCTTGTTTGTCTATGGAAACTTCTCTCCCCTTTTCCATGTATCCCTCATGCAACTATAATTCACTACCTTCCCTGGACACAGTCATCTGCTTATATGAAAAAATGTGAGCCTTTCCCACAAAATCTCCCATTGCAGTTACTCCTTTTTGTTACATGTGTTTACTTTTCTGTCCTTGCTACTCCACTTTGCTTACCGTTTTGTCTGGCCTTCCTCACGGTTATATGATGAACTGATTTGGCACTATGCTGTGTTGGACATCCTTTCCTATCTGCCAATATGCATATGCCAACAAATTGGCTTTTCATTGGTGCATGAGCATGCATAGCCTCCTGACCACTGGGTCATGATTTCTGTGACTTCGTCCACCCAGTTTACAAACATTTTGACAATATGAGTTCTCCACTGAGCCTTTTAATGCCATTTGCCACTTTTGCACAGCCCCACTAATTTTGTATGGACTCTGAATGACTGTGGTTGCTGTGAGAGGCCTAAAATTTGAATAACCATGGGCCATTCCATGCTATATGATATATAAAATGTAATGGTTCTCAGCTATAAATCACATATTTGTAAATCCAAGGCTTAGCAATCACCTAAGCTCAGCATAACTACTTTATCAAGGCATACAATTTGTTGGTGTGCTATTAGCCATGCACCATTTCATGTTCTTATTGCATTCATATCTACACATATACAAATGTACAGACACACACACACACACACACACACACACACACACACACACACACACACACACACACACACCACATCAAGAATATAAATAGTAGTTACATATTTGTGTTGTGTATATATTGATGGATAAATAGATATAGGTCTACTTAAAAATATTTAAACTGAAAAATGTACCTGTGAAAAAAGATGACCTAAAATAGTCAACAAAACAGTAATGTAGATATAGTGGGGTGAGAGGGGAAATTGCCCCAGATGCAAAGTGTTGGGGTGGCAGGATCACCCAATCAAGATCCCTAATGCAATAACAGCTTTAAAACCAGTCAAATATAAGAACTATACAGTGTGGCAAGCAGTTTCAATTTGCTACAGTTTATAAGAAGATTTTTTTAATTAAAACATGAGTGCCATAGCACTCCATACAGGCATGCTATAAACCATAGCAAATGTTGCTGTATTTTTAGCAAGCAGTTTGCTACAGTTTACAAAATATTTGTTTTCAATTAAAACATGAGTGCTGTAATGCTCTGCACATTTGTAGCAAGCAGTTTGCTGCAATTTAAAAGAAGAAATTATGATTATTATCATTTCTTTTTAATAAAATGTGATCAAAGAGGATCAGGGGGAGGACACAGGAATGGGGCCTGAATGCTGGGCAGGAGGGATGAGGGTGTAGTGCAACTGGCCACCTATTTGGTGTGTTAGAAGATTTTTTTTGCTCTTCAATGAAAGAACTGGGAGTTGGGTGGTATGGAACCTTAACAAGCCAATTGCTACAATGTAGCAATCTTCTTAATGCAGTAAAGTGGGTTTTTTTTCTTTCTTTTTTGCTTTTTTGTTTTGTTTTTTTTTTTTTTTTGTTTTTTTTGTTCACACAGAGAGGGTGGGGTTCTGGTTCATGGTACCAGCACATGGTGGTGGTTGAGCCAGCTATGCTTCTGCAACAAAATATAATGACAACATTATTTCCATGCTCCAAGACAAAATCTTGGCGCATTGGAATTTGAAAAAAAAGAAAAAAAAAAAAAAAAAAAAACAATCCCTGGGATTCAGCAAGCAACCATGCAGGAATAAGTTATTCCTGAACAGCAGGGACTGCTCCTGTACAGCATGGCAGTGGACCTTGCATATTCATGAAGGCACGCTGCCTGTGCTGTTAAACTAACTTGGAGCCATGTACGAGTGCAGGGGGTGTGTCTGAGAGCAGAGTTCTCACAATACACATGCCCCTGCACTCCAGAATTGCCTTTCGGCAATTAAAACGAGTGAGAATTCTCATAACACCCCCAACATGTTAGGATGTAAAAATACCTCTCAACTGTACAGATTTTCACAGAATGTCCCCAGTTTTGTCTCCTATTTTTGGTGTGTTCCTCCTAAAATCTGTACCTTTGTGGAAAATAGCTGAGGATTGAAGTCAGTAAATAAAATGACAACATTTGAGTTTAAAAAACTCCACATCCTTCAGAAATTCATGCTAAAGCACATTGTTACGAGTATATGAATATGGATAAAAGCAAAGCTAATATAAATCCAATTGCAAAATGTATATCTCTTAATGTAAATGGTTTAAATAATAGCTGCAAAAGGGGAAGTCTTTATAGATATTTAAAGCTATGTGAAGCGCAACTAGTATTTTTACAGGAAACACACCTTACACAGGAAGACATAAATAAAATAAACAATAAAAATTATACAATACTAGTAAGTTCCACCTATAATCAGAAGCGAAGGGGAGTAGCAATTTTGTGGAAAAACACTACTTTAATGCCTAAAATCATAAACACGTTCCATGACAACTCAGGAATGTTTTGTCTAGTGGCAATATCTATCAATGAAATGATATATACATTAGTGAATATTTATTGGATACCAGGACTAGGTATTACAGTGGCCAAACAACACTTAGAAGACATTGTACAATATACCAAAGGAAATTTAATCATAGCTGGAGATTTCAATTGCATTATAAAAGAAACTGACACAAATACTAAAACTACACGTAAGAGATCACCTTTAACAAAGTTGTTATCTGAGTTTGTTGAAACTTTTTATATAGTTGACATAAATGAGTATGCTATCCCAGATTCACTATTCTTTACACATTTTTCCCATAGACATAATACATACTCTAGAATAGATAGAGTGTACATAACAAAGGATTTAACCTCTAAATTAAATAAAGTCAAGACAATTTCATGTCCATTTTCGGACCATAACACCATAACGTTTGAGATAGACTTATGTTTCAAGAGAAGGATATCAGTAACAAGAATACCATCTTACATAACAAATCTCAAAGATTTTAAGGAATTTTATATTAGAGACACAAACATTCCTAGATATCAATCTTACAAAAGATGTATCTGAAATATATATATGGGATGCATTGAAAGCATACCTATATGGAAGAGCGGTGGGATGGTATAAAAATAAACAAAAACAGTGGAATTAAGGAATTAATGGAATTACAGTCAAAAGTAGATAATTTAAAGCTTGATATTCAAAATGGAAACACCAACTTAATAAAAGAACTAGAAGATACTAATAAAAATACTCAGAGACGCTACACCACAAAACAATGATCAACTTAGAAAAATTAAACTATGTTACTATTCAATGAACCCTAAAACCAACGAAGAATAGCAAATAGGACTAAAAAGATTATTAAAACAAATCAAATCAAGGAAATACATAATATAGAAACCAAAAAGAAAGTATTTGATTTAGAAGGAATACTAGAAGCTTTTAGGCTATTTTTTCATAAACTTAATAATCAAAATGAGAAAACAGAAACACATTCAGTATTGAAAGCTTTTCTCAAAAACAATGTTAAAGTTAGGTTATTAGAGGAGCAGGTACAACTAATAGATAAACAAATAACAATGACAGAACTTAAAGCTGAAGTAAATAAGCTAAAATTAAACAAAGCTCCAGGTATAGATAATATCACCCCAGAAATTATCAAATGAGGCTTTGCTGTTGTTATTGAATGTCTTTACATCAGTTAAAAATGGTAAAGACATTCCTCCTTCTTGGAAGTACACATTAATATCACCAATTCTGAAACAAAATAAAGATCCCAGTGAATGTTCATCATACAGACCCATTTCACTTCTTAATATAGATTATAAAATTTTAATGGCAATACATGCTGCTCGAATAAAACAATTACTACCACTTTTGATAGACGAAGATCAAACAGGTTTTATAAAAGATAGGAACACTTATGACAACATTAAAATAATTCTTTCCTTAATTGATTATATAAATGTCACAAAAAACAAATTGAATGTTATTAGCTTAGACATAAATAGCGCATTTGATTCAGTGAACTGGGATTATCTGTGGTTAGTTTTAGAAGAATATGGCTTCTCAAACAACTTCACTTTGTTAATAAAATCATTATATGAAAAATCATTGGCTTATATAAAACTGGGATCTTGTCTGTCTAAATCTATTAAAATAACTAAGGGCACAAAACAAGGCTGCCCTCTTTCTCCGTTATTGTTTGTGCTAGTCATTGAACCCTTAGCAAATAATATACGTATGGATAAAAATATTGAAGGAATACAACTAGACAACAGCCTAGAGCTTAAAATTCAACTTTTTGCTGATGATATTTTAATTACCTTAAAAAATAATAGCAGCAGTTTAAAAGCATTATGGGACTCAATTCAAAACTTTCAAAACTTTTCAAGTCTTAAATTTAATAAGAACAAAACAAATGTATTGCTTATAAATACTAATAAAAAAGATCTAGATAAAAAATACCATAAATATATATCTACCGATAATATAATTAAATACTTGGGAATTATAATAACTAACAATCTAGATACTACAATTGAAACAAATTATAAAGAGACCTTAAATAATATTAAAAATCTAATACAAAGATGGAATAAATTCTTCTTTTCAATGGAAGAAAGGCTTTATATAATTAAAATTATCATATTTCCAAAAATTCTTTATGTCATACAAGCTTGTTCTTTGCCACCAGCTAAATCGCACCTAAAACAATTAAATGATTTAATGGTAAGATTCCTATGGTATCCAAAAAAAACAAGGATAGCTATGAACTATCATCTAGATGATTGGGATATAGGTGGCATAGGTTTACCAGACATAGAAATATATTTACATTCATCCATTATTAAAGCAATATCGTTATGGCTAAATACAAAATATACATCAAAATGGAAGCTAGTTCATGAGACAATCTGGTTAAAATCAGGATATGTAGTAGCAAATAAGTATACAGATTTCATACCAAACAATTTTCTATGGCCGATGAAGGAATATATGATGATACATAAGAATAAAAATATAAGTTCCAAATACATTACTTATACATTAAAAATTTTCCAAAATCTTATTAATAGCAATCCTGATATTAAAGCTTGGTCATTTCTTTTATATCCAGTAGCGTTTAATATGGAAGTAGTCAACATGCTTAAAGAAAAGGGATTAATATATTGGCATCAATTGCTAAACTCTGGAAAACCTCTGACAATAGACCAGATTAAACAGAAATTAAATATGGAAGATAGTTTGTGGTTACATGTACAAGAATTAAGACTGTATATATTAAGCAAACAAGAAACAATGCAACCATCAATAAGACAAAATGTTCCTAACCTTATAGAACATATAATATTACTAACGAATCAACCCATTACTGGAAAGGGATACTTATCATCTATTTATAAAACAAACAAAAAAAAAAAAATGCATAATAATGACAAAATATGGAATTATTATAGATCAGTTAATGGACATGTGCCAAATGACAGAGATAAAAACTAATTCTTCTCTCTCCAAAGCAGACATCACTTTCATTACATTGGAGACTTTTTACATGGCAATTCATACACAGATCTTATGTAACCCCTCATAAAATGGAACTTATGTTTAAGAAAAATATTGGCTGCTGGAGATGTGATTTATCAATAAAAGCAGACTGGCAACATATGTTCTACGAATGCCATTTGATTAAACCATATTGGGATAAAATAAATTATTTTCTGCAAATGGTATTCAATGATAAATTCCAGATTTCCAAATCTATTATTTTGTTTAATGCACCTGTACCCGACTGTGTGCCAAGAACAAAGTATGTAATCTTATGGACTCTCCTAGCTATTGCAAGGAAGAACATTACATCAAACTGGAAATCCAAAGCTTCTCCAACTTTTTTAAGCAATTCATGAATATGGTGTCAGCAGTATCGCAATTGGAAATGAACACTATTAAAGGAAGAACTGAAAGAACTACATCATTATACGTAGCATGGCAAAAAGTAACTGAAATACTGGAGAATAATGACTGCAGCAGATTATAATCAGGAAACAATTGTATAGAAAGTCAATTATATGTCAACAATAGACACCCTTGTAAATACTTTATTTTGGTTTTAATGTTTGATATCTGTTTAGAGGTTTTAGCCTACCTTTTTAAATAATTTGTAAATACTTCATTGTCATAAATAACCTGCATTCATGTTTTCTTGTTTTTGGAAATGAATAAAAATATTAAAAAAAAAAAAAAAGAAATTCATGCTAAAGCAAGGCTGTAAGAGCAATATTTAAAATGTGTCCCTCTATTTGTCCCCCCCCCATCATTTTAGGGTTTGTCCAGAGTTTTTGCTCCAAGAGGTTGAGAGGTATGCCCACCATGAAGCAGAAAGCTGATAAATTAACAGGTTTAGCATTAGCAGGGATGTTCTGAAGGGTATAGATAACATAACAACAAACTTTTTTTTTTTTATATAAATGCGATGGAATTTAAGCATAGCTGCATGGGTGTATCTGTTGCTTAGCTACACTTAGTCCAGCTTAAACAGCACAAGAAGTTAAATAGCAAGGGACAGCCAACATAAGCAGTATTGCAGTCATGTAGTGGTAAGAGCATATGCTTTACAAGCAGCCATTCCTGGTTTGAGCCCCACTGTGACCAATTCATGTTTTAAATGTGACAGCGGGGCATAAACCATTTTTTTTGTTTTACCTACTAAATAACATACATTTGTTAACCGGAGTACTGCATTAGGTCTAGATGTGAGGTCTCAGCATGATAAAGTTGTGAAATCCACATATAAACAGAAGTGCACCATACAAGTTCATAGATTAGTACTAGGCTAACTGCTTTTATGGGCTATTTTAAGCCTAGCCAGTTACCCCATGTAAGGGCCAAACCCTGAACCTTGTGTCTATAAGGTAATCACCTTAACCATTATACCAACCTCTCTCTCACCACAGTATAGTCACATATGAATAAATGTAATGAAAGCACATTGGGGGATGTCAGGGACAGTAAACAAATATATAATATGTAAAGAATGATGAATCAATGCCATACAGTAACTAGGCTATAAGATGAAAACTAAGCAATGTTAGCATTGCAAAGCTCTGCTTACCAGGTGTAAGCATGTGTAAATATGACTGCTAAGCAATGAGTAGCCCAGCTAAATGGATTTGCCCATTGGTAAGCAGTGCTGAACCTGCCCCTTTAAGCAATGCCAACCTTAGCTAAGCAAGTTTGCCCATAGCTTAGTTTAGCTCAGCATATTCAAAACCATCCAATAACGGCAAAGGGTGGGAAATCGGCCGTATTTAAACCCCTTAGGCAGGAATACAGCTCATAACTGGTTGCAGCTTCCCACTGCAGGCAGCATGGCTGGAGTTGGAGAGGGAGTGCGCTTCAGGGTGCAGCGTTGGGGCATACAGGAGTCGAAAGTCATGGTAGGACTCCTGTTAAAAAAACATGATGAGGGACTGCTGCAGGGCCAGTACCAGGGCTCCCAATATAAAGCATAAGCCTGGGATCATCTCGCCTGTGACTTCACAGGTGCCACTGGTATTCCTCGGACTGGTGAGCAGGTCAGGCACACTATGCCAACTTGAAACAGAGGAAGAGAGAGCTCTTGGATCAGTGGATCCAAGAATCTAGGCAGAGGAGTGATGTCCCAGCAGTGTGCAAGTACTCATACCAGTAACTATTTAATAATGTCCAGCCTGTGTATATGATGGATAGGTATGGCTAAATATTTCTCTATTTATCTTACAGCTGCAGCTGAGTGGACTGTGAATCAGGAAGCCCATGCAAGTAGGCTGCAAAGGCTGTGTCATGAGGCTGGTGAGTAACAATCCTGCTTGTAGTAGTCATACCAAATACATATAAAAGTAGTAGAAAGTCAACTGCCAGTATAAAAACGGTTTTGTGTATGGGTTGTACCGAATAAAACAGACAATATGATAGTAACATATTTAAATAAAACTGTAACTGTGTGGCAATAAAGCTCTAAATCCTGGACTGGTTGTGTTTACTCTGGTATTGTATGGCATTTTTAGTGTTGCATTCTCTGAATAGTAATGTTGTATTAACCACTGTTACCCACACGGAGCTACATAATAAAAATGTCTAGGAATGTCTGTATAAGACTGTTGTAATTACAAGGTCAGATTGTTCAACTGAGAGAGACTTAGACAGAAAACAGTGAAGAAACAGACAGCAATATAGAAATAGCACACTCTACTGTGACTTAAATTGTTGTAGCTTTAGCAGGCACAGCCATGACTCGAATCTTGGGAGTGGTAGTAAGCTGTATATCATACCTGTCAACTGTACAGATTTGTTCAGAATGTCCAGTTAATTGGCTCATATTTTCTGCCTGTTACCCTGTCCCCCTGGCAAATCAGTGGGATGATCTCAGAATTTTAGGCAGCAAATAGTGACATACATCTGATTTTCAGACCTCAAAACCTTCAGAAAATGTATATGAAAACAAACCTGTCCCTCTAGCAACTCACCAAAAGTTTATGAGAGCAATATTCAAAATATGTCTCATTTCTACCCCATGTTGTTAAGCTATGACCAGAGTGTATGCGTTAACAGATTGAGAGGTATGTGCATAATATTAACTTGGAACATGGTAATATGTGTGGAAACATTCAGCTAGTGTTAACAAACATTTCTTCCACAGGTCCATCAGATAAGAAAACTGTGCCTGCCAATAAAGATTGAAATCCTGGAATGGTAGTGTTTAGTCTGGTATTGTATGGCATTTTTAGCGTTGCATTCTCTGAATAGTAATGTTGTATTAACCACTGTTACCCACACTGTGCTACATAATAACAATGTCTAGGAATGTCTGTATAAGACTGTTGTTATTACAAGATCAGATTGTACAACCACGAGACTTGGATAGAAAACACTGAAGAGATAGACAGCAATATCCAAATAGCACACTGTACTGTGACTTAAATTGTTGCATTTTTAGCAGACACAGCCATGGTTTGAATCTTGGGAGTGGTATGCATAATCATGCCTCTCAACTGTACACATCCTTTCAGAATGTCCAGATAATTGGTTCATATTTTCTACCTGTTCTCCTGTCCCTGTGGCAAATCAGTGGGATGATCTCAGATTTGTAGTCAGCAGATAATGATATACATTTGATTGTCAGAGCTCAAAACCTTCAGAAAATGTATATGAAAACAAATCCTGTCACTCTATCACCCTCCAAGTTTATGAGAGCAATATTCAAAATATGTCCCATTTCCACCCCCATGTTGTCAAGCTTTGACCAGAGTGTGTGCAATAAAAGATTGAGAGGTATGTGCATAATATTAACTTGGAATCTGGAAATATGTGTAAAAACAGTCAGGTATTGTTAAGAAAAATTCCCTCCACAAGTATACCAGGTAAAAAATGTAGAATTTAGCTATAAGACAGTTGAAGTATACACTTGCTTACAAACATACCAATGGCCAAACCAAGGCCAAAGGGTTGTGTAATAATACCTGTACCTTACTGATTAGAGCTATGAACATTAAAGTTGTGAGAACTACAGGGATATATAAGTTGTTAATTGACATCTCCCCCCACACCATATCTGCAACAATAATCTAAATATACAAATCAATGGGTATGTGTACACCAAACCTACTGTTGGGATTTATGTCCTATTGTTCAATAAATATTGAAATGTGTTTCTATTCATGTTCCATGTTGAAATACTATAATTGGTGACCTGTTGCTATCAATGTAACCTGCATGACGTTGTAATTGCCACTGTGGTTCCACATATGCATGTGTTCTGTTTGCTATGCACCTGTTCCAAATCTGGTATTTAGGGTTAATGGGAATATTTATGCATGCTGTTATAACTAATCCTGAATTGTGTTGACTATTACTAACCCACATATGTTTTAAAACTGCAACACCATAGCATGTTTGGGAAGGCCAGTCCCAGCGGACCCACCTCTCCCACCTCATCTGGCCATGGCACCAGGCTCCAGCACATCTGGGACCCACCTCAGGACCTCCTCCGATGCTGGTCCTGCACCACCTTCAGGTGGAACCACCTCAGGGGATGAGGCTCACCCCCCTGGCAGTGGGCGAAGACAGGAAACTGTCACCCATAGTCAGGTCCTGGGCTTGGTGCATAGCGAGTGCCGCAGGGAGGTTGGAGATCAGGTATGCCAGCTTGAGAGCTGCATGGCACATTTAGAGGGTCAGACTGCCCCTGCTATCCAGCACCCCCAAAGGGCAACCCGGGGCCACC
>NC_056733.1:1555546619-1555694119 GCF_019279795.1 Protopterus annectens
CAGTTCTGTAATGATGACAATTGCAACTGAAGCTACCCATATTCTAATACTTTATAGAATGTATAGTAACTAGGAGTAACCACTACAATTATCAGATAGCACTACTGCTAGATCTAGAATCAATAAACAATGTTGCTGCTCTTTAGATATGATACTTATTGCAACTGAAGCAATTAATATTTTAAGTACAGATGCTAGCGTTTTATACAAAAAATCTCTCACATATGTGCATACATCCCACAAGATTTCAGCAATTACTGCAGCTGTTGGATAGCTTCGATATTTGAATATAAGTTGATATAAAATGTTGCTTCGTTTCTGTAATGATGTCAAGTGAAACTGAAGCTACTTACATTTTAACATTCTACAGAGTGCATAGCAACTAATAGTAACCAATACAATCATCAAATAGCATTACCGCTAGATCTGGAATGAATAAAGAATGTTGCTGTTCTTTAGATATGAAGCTATTGGTTTTTTAAGTATTCTTAGTTTGTAAAAAATAAGTACCATTTTTTATTTTACATTATTGCACTTACAGCCTTATAATTAAAAAGTCTGATTTTATGACACTATATGCTTTAGAATCAGCTACATAGCATTAATGCTTCTACGTAAACATTTACATTCTATAGGTTTGCAGTCGGAGATTTTTCTGCTGTTAGATCTTATATGTCCTTTTGTATGTGAATGCATTTTTTCTGCACCTTTAGATTATGTAATTAAGATAGATATGTTTTGTAAGAGCATTATAGTTAGTGACTATGTAATGAAGTATTTGCTGAATATGCATATGTTCGCAAAAAAACTTCTCAGAACATGAACACTCTTGAATGTTGCTTGACAGTTTCTCTTTAACTGCTAATTACAATAATCAATTAAATTAAGTCTGTCTCTAATTATCACACTATTTAAACTCTGCTTGTGGGAGTAATCATTGTCTGAGGAAGCGTGGTTGTCTCCACGCGAAAGCGCTTACCTTTTACCCACTGTTATTTGAATTAAAGAACTTGTTTTATTACACAGTTATTACGTTTACTGGCTTACTTATTGGACTATTGCCTGCATTTCAACTTGTTATCTGGTTGCATCGTGGTAGAGATCAGGTTTCTGTGTTTTGTTACTGGACTATTGCTCTGTGTTTCCTGATCTCTTGAAGTTGCAGTTACCTCTTGATTTTTCTGTACTTATAGGGTGCTGACATCATCAGTGTTTAGACAGTGGAATATGCAGCATGTGTTGTGTAGTAATAGTTGCCAAAAGGGACATTTCTCTTCCACATAGTATTGCACACACACTACTCCCCCCCACACAGTCACACACACATTGAGCACTTGCAGGATTCAAACCCCTAACTAACTATGGTATGACACTTGTGAGAGACGCAGTAGCAGAGCGCGCTATTCAAATTATTGGGTATCATTTCTGCTCCTGACATATGTATAGTGTGCTGACATCATTATGTATGAAGAGGTATGTACATCTGTTACTATCCATCAGTACAGGGGAGAGCATATCTATGCATTAACTTTGCACAGGCACAGTGGCCTACTGTACTGTGGAGGCAGACGCCAAATACACTGTGGATAGCCTTATGTATTCCCTAGTATTGCACTCTACGGCCGTATGTTTACCTGTCAGATGCAAGTATCTGTTGCTCATATACTGTTTGTGGGTCTTTATTACCATAGCCTTCCCTATCTCTATGAACAACTTGTGTACTGTGGACGATGTTTGCATATGAGTGGGATCCAGTACTTTACTTATGTCTCTGTTGTAATTTCACTGTGTGCACTGGGCAGATTTCTGTATTGTGGGAGGTTCCTGTGTTAACACATACAAATGCCAGATATGTGTGTGTAACTGCTGAACTGTGACATGGCCTAAGTGTGTGAGCATGCCCAGTTCACAGTTTCTATGGCTTCTTGACTGACACGTCTCATTTATCTAAGTGTGCGAGCATGCCCAGTGTGACCTTTCCTTACGTTGGGATCTGTGGTCCACCACATTTGTGTTTGTGTGTGGACGCCATCTATATTTCACATGTACAGTTGAGTGTTGGACATCAGGTTGTGTTCTTACTGCCCAACTGCTTTGTGTCTGAACCTAACAGGCATTATGCTGTGCCTGCAGGGTCGCCATGGGATAGTTTGCATACAGTTGTCAACATCCTTTCCTACTGATCAAACAGTTGTATTGTCGTATAGTGTACTGGTGCAGTACTTTCACTGTGGTGGACAGTATCATCGGTTTCAGTCCTATCACTGCTTGTAATATTTATAGTGAGCACACCAGACTGGTTGAGGGCCAGTTGTGCAGATATGACCATGTTGCATTTTGTTCAGATATGGACAGCATAGTACATGATTGTCCAACATTGTTAATGTATTCCACAGCTTGTGTGGACAGTGACAAACAATGGCCATGTGCCCTAGTCCATTTGTAATGCTAGACAGAGAGTGTTTGTCCTTCAACACACATTTACTGGTGTTTGCCATGACATATGTCAAGGTTAGTGTGCTGTGCCTCTTTCTACCCGTGACATACCGGTGATATCCAGGGTACACCTACCATCTCCCATCCAGTCATAATGATTCCTGTGGATGACAGTCAATGAGGGACTCCCTGGATAACCTGTACTGGGAGTGTAGTCATGAGTGGAGTGAGCTTCTGGGTTATGGACCAATCGGTACAGCATGTCCTGTTTATGTCTGTGCTGGGGTTCAGGCCTGTCAGCTGCATAGGTCACCATTTTACATGGTGTCAAATGTCCATTGATACCAGCTTGGTCATGGCTTTATACATCAGGCACAGTTCACCTCCAGCCAGGCGGTATGGCACTGTGTGGAGCTGTAGTTTGTTTAATCAGGCGACACATGGCGTCTGTTACAGCTCCGCGATCCTCCTGGTGGGGTATTTGTAGGGTCTTTCCAGTTGATGCAGGTGTCTGTTAAAGTACATCCCTGAAGGGCCATTGTACACAATTGTGAGGCTGCTGATGGATGACTGGAGAGGCACATTGACCTACCCTGACCGACCTGTGCTTACCTTCATGATTAGGTGGGTATATGGTATGTTTCTGTAACCACTACAGATACATGGTTGTCACATGCAGGATATCTATCACCTTGTGTCCCCAGGTATCTTATTGCTCCTGATGTACTTACTGGGTGAACACCTATGTGGTAATTTCTGGCCATGTACTGTGTTTCCAGAGGGGATGACTATACACTATTCTGCATTTAGCTTGCTGACATGGCTGTGGCACCACTTGTCTGTTTCTATGTGTGCCTTTTGTAGGTTGCTTGGGTCAGCTGGAGGGTCCGATATGGTGGGCAGTTTGTAGTCCTCTGCGAACCTGTTCAGACAGAGTCCTTACATGTTGGCCTGTACCTATGTGACATATATAGCATACAAGAGAGGTCCCAGGACCATGCCTTGTGGGATGCCAATTGTACCTGGTTTGCAGTCTGACATGGCTGCAGCATGTCTGACCAGGTCAGTTCTGTCCTTAAGCTGGTTTGCAACCCATCTACTTGCATAGGGGGTTATAGTTAGGCTGGTGAGCTTATCTGTACTGCCAACTAGGGTATTGTATGGAAGGGTTTAGCAAGGTCCAGATAGGCTGTGTGATCCACATTCCCCACATCAATGGTCTTGGTGCACGTTTCACATGAGTCAGACATGTGTAAAGGTCAGGATCTGCCCTATGACAGCCACCCTGGGTAGGGTCCAATGTCTGTAGGTACCCAATGTCGTTATTCCTGGGATCCATGATCATCCTCTCCATTACTTTGCCAACCTAGATAGTCGGAGTTGAGGGGTGATAGTTTGCAGTATCTATTCAGGCACCCCCTTTGTGGTGAGGGACTACTGTTGCTGTACACTGCTCTTTGGGTACATATCCTGTGGTAGGACTGATAGTGCGCATTACTGCCATTTGGTGTTCCATTCTTCTTACAGTACTTGTTGGACACAACCCAGGACACCATCTGGTACCATTGATGCTGTGTGCTGTGCTTTGAAGATGCTGGCTGTTACCTCAGCATCTGCAATGTCAGGGGGCCAGCACTCTGCTCGGGTAGATATTTGGCAGTTAGGTGCTGGTGGGGAGTTTGCAAAGAATCTGTTAGGTAGGATGTTGGCAATGTGTGTGGGTTTGGTGTATTGTTTGTGATATTAGAGTGCTGCAGAGCATATCTGTGGATTATCACCATGGTTCCTACCATCAGGTAGGACAGCTGTGTGATAATCCTTTGTGTCCTGCACAATTTGTATCATCATAGGTTCATAGGTTCATACTAGGCTATCTGCCCTGGCCTTGTTTGAGCATGGACAGACTGTGTGTGGGTTTCAACACCCCTTGCAATGTGCATATTATGCCCATGTAGGGTTTACTTTACTAGATGTGACACAGGGATGGTCCCCATTGTACACCTAATATCTCCCATGCACTTCACCAGATTTCTCTTGTTGAGTATGAGTGTGGAGCTCAGCCTATCATGGACTGGGATTCTGTTCCAGAGTGTAAGGAGCCTCTGGGTTATGGATCTGCCCCTCCAGCACATCCTATTTATCTATGTGTGGAGGTTCATATATCTCACTGTGGTGTCTCTGCTGGATTTGGGGTTTCTGCAGTGGAGCATGTCCATTCATTCTGGATTGGACATGGTCTTATACATTAGGCATACATCACCTCTGACTGGGCAGTATGCTTCTGAATTGGGCTGTGGTTTCTTCAGCAAGGCTGTAGATGTCAAATGTTTGGAACCTTT
This sequence comes from Protopterus annectens, assembly GCF_019279795.1. Taxonomy (NCBI): domain Eukaryota; kingdom Metazoa; phylum Chordata; order Ceratodontiformes; family Protopteridae; genus Protopterus; species Protopterus annectens. Next base: position 1,555,551,395 of record NC_056733.1, read on the forward strand.
ATCCTGTTGGTGAGGTACATTTGGGGTCTTTATAGCTGCTGCAGGTGCAAGGTAAGGTACATCTGAACTGGGGCATTGTTGTCACGTATGGGCCTGATAAGGGAAGAGTATGGGGGCACAGTGACCTCTCTTGATCTACATGTGCATCCTTTAATATTAAGGTGGGCAATATAGCAGGTCTTCCTGGCCACCTTGGCAATGTGAGTGTCACATGACAGGTTACCGTCCACTTGTGTCCCTAGGTCCCTGATTACTTCTTCCATACATAATGGATTGCCACCTATGTCATACTTTGTGTGTGCCTTGTTTGGTATTTGTTGAGACATTCATACTCTGCAGTGTCTTCAGGAAGGCTGGCTGGGGTACCTGGGTTTGTGAGTGTGGTCTGTAGCAGGCTTCAAACAGGGACACGGTTTGAGCCAGTGTTACTTGCCCGTGGATAGTCCATGCTGCTTCTTGCTGTGGTACCAACCTGGGGGTGTGGTTATCCTTGACAATTACTGATAGCCACACTCCTATTGTAGTGTGTTCCATGTTTTGGAGCTGTAGAGCATGGTATGAGGCATAAACTGGTAGTATTAGGGTGCTCTTCTGGGCCTTGACCCAGGTTTCTGTTACAGAACAGATATTACCATTCTCCATGCTGTGGTGGGTTTGGTCTGCATGCACATTGCAGGTTAGACTTCTGGCGTTGGGTAGCATTACGTCCAGGTTGTTATCCCTTGTGCTACCTATGGTGGTGGGTTTGTGTTTCCAGCCTTACCTATTCAAGGCACAGTGGGGGTGACAACAGCCTTTGCCAGTATCCACACAGCCAGGTGTGCTGGGTGTGTGCCATCCCTAGCAGGTGGGGCATCATGTCTTGCTCGGCATGTCAGCCCAGGCTGTCAGCCATGTGTTCCCCCTTGCTAACAGCAATACTTCAGCCAATTATTGTACTTGATCTTGTTGTCTTCATAGTGTGGCATCATGCTTGGTGAGGGTGAGATGTTAGGCAGGGTCTTCATGTTTGCATATACTAGATGGTGTTACATTGCTTAACACATGGCAATCATGCCTCAGGTGGTGCTGCAGGGCTGCCTCTGTCGGATGCACATACTACACTCCATGTACATGTTTGAGAGCAGGTTGTGTCATGTTAGGCGTCCCTGTTACTATATGAGTGAGTCAGAGAGGGGTATAATTCCCAGGGTTCCTACTGAGCCAGTGTATGTGCTATGCGTTGCCTCTTTGCCAAGGCCAGGGCATACTGGGCATGCCTCCTTCTGCCTACTGGGGCAGGCTCAGGTTGTTCCTCCTCCGAGTCACGCTCTGCCTGTGATGGCCTTGGCAATGGTGGGGGGCTGTTTGTCCCGGCCCTATGCTGGTCCTGTTGCAGCTGTTTTCACAGAATCATATTATGTAGCATAGCACATACCATGACAATTTGGGTACATGTAGTTGGTGAGTACTGCAAGGCTCCACCAGATGTGTCCAGGCACCAGAACCATGACTTGAGCAGCCCAAACACATGCTCTATTACATTACGTGGTTGTGCGTGTGCCTCATTATGGCGTTCCTGTTCAGGTGTGTGTGCGTTTCTGATGGGTGTCATCAGTCACGGCTCCAGTGCATATCCTGCATCCCCCACTAGGTGACCATGTGGGATGTCCCCATTGGCAAATGTCTGGTACAGCTGTGTCAAATGCCAGATATGGGAATCATGGTAGCTCCCAGGGCAGCCAGCACACACATTCATTATTATGCCCTGGGCATCACAAATGACCTGGCAGTTGATGGAGGGGAAGCCCTTGTGGTTAATGTAAGCCCTACCCCGCTCACCTGCTGGTGCTTTGATGCATATGTGCATGCAGTCTATTGCACCCACTACCTCAGGGTATTCCGCTATTTGCTGGAAGAGACACACATTGCTGGCCAATACCTCATGGGCATTGGGGAAATATACATGCTCACCGACATGTGCTGACATGGCATCCAGGAACTGGTGCAGTATCCTGGAGGCTGATGCCTGTGTTATCCCCATCATATCACCAGTTGGTCTCTGGAATGTACCTGTTGCTAGTATTCTTAGGCCAACACATACCTTGGTTTCCAATGGTATGGGTTCCCCTCTGTTGGTTCTGTCTGTGAGGCATGGCCTGCACAGCTCAACAATTTGCTGCAGGAGGACTCTGTCCACTCTATAGTGCTCCACTATCTCCAGCTCATGTAACTCCTGGTAGGTGACCCTGGGCCTGTACACTCTTCTCCGTCTCCTCACTTTTGGTAGTCTGGCAGCATTTGCATTGTCACCACCCTCAGCAAGTCTCCTATGTCTCCTTATAACAGCTATGGCAGCCCCTAGCATGTTTGGTCTGAGTGCAGCTTTTTCAGTTTTCACTTCTACTAGCTTACTCCTGTCTTGCAGTGTCTCTTGAGAGAAACATACTTCAATGCTGTTTGCAGTGTTTTAAGTGCTGGGCTGGGCTAGTATTCTGCCTGTGTAATTGCCTGCTTGTAATTGTTTTCACCTGCTAGCTCTCCCAGTATTCCCTGCTAGCTTCCTACTATTTCTTCTGCTTCCTTTTTCCTCTCTGTTTCCTCAGGGGGGAGCAGCGCGCATACCAACGAAAACACACTCACAGTGGCTACCATATGCGCACACATGCTTACACGGACTAGAATCTTCTTATTCGGGTTAACACGCGCGCACACCAGCGCAAACAGGTTAATAGATCTTTACACAAGCTCTTACATGCTTACTCTGCCTTACACGCGCGCACTCTGTCTTACTCGCGCCTCCCAGCATGCACATGTGCGCATGCACACACAGCAAGAAACGTTGGTGTTGGCCACAGTGTACACCTTCCATTTCTTGACTTTCCCATGCTTATCTATTGACACTCCTCTTTTTATGCTGTGTGATTGACGTCTTTCACATATCACTTTGCTCCAATGAGCTTGATTTCTTCCTGACATTCCCCCTTGTGATGTCACCTATCTCCTACTCTGTTACTCCCCCTTATCTAACTCTTACACTACACAGAATGTGCTCATTTGCTATGTGACAGTGTGATTCACTATCCTACCACTCATTTACATAGGATTGCCTATTAATGCTTAGTTACATGTCTTACACTCAGCTTCCCCCTTAGCAACCACTAGACGGTGGCCATGTTGTTTTCGATCTGCTAGTCCCTGCATTGCAAATCCATGCATTACATAAAACCCACATTTGTGGATTTCAAACCTTTATTTTTATGTTTTATATAGCGCAGCCCATTTGTGTGGGGCTGCGCTGCATTTAAACATCGCCGATCGCCGAAAAAAAAAAATATTTTATTTCATGTTTGCATCGTGTTACCGTGCCAATGGCCACATATTTGGCCATTGGCATGCTGACTGCAACATATGCACACTTTATTTGGAGCTGTCATGGCTCCATTGTGTTATTTGCAGTAACATACTCAGTTGTCAACTGAGTACATTTCTGCACCTAACACGGCTCTTACACGGGCTGGTTTCAGCTTCGTGGAATGCTAATCTACCTCATTTGCATGCCTTGCGGCTGCAAGTGAGGTGAATAGCATATCCACGCCCTGCTCGTGTAAGAGTCATTTTAGCTGGTCTCTTACACAGGATTTCGGGCTGTTCCTGGATCGCGATGGCTGCATGGAGTCTTACATGACTCTTAGACTCTGTGCAAGCCATCGTGAATCCTGCCCTATGTTTATATATATTCATACTTTTCTTTACAATCATATTAAATTTTCATCCCTGTTAGACCCTCACTCCTTTTTCCATAACCCCTATCTGATTTTGCTTAATATTGTTGCTAAAACCATTTACCATTAAACATAGTTTAATTTATTCTTTCATTTCAAATAGCCTATATAGCATAAAATAACTTGCTTATTATTTTAATATACTCTATACTTCTGTTTTTATAATAGTCCTATTGAATTATATCCATATTTTATGCACTTCTTTTATAACTTTGAAAAAAATCTTTACATAGTTTTCCTCATAACCTTTTTACTAATTTATATTTCAAAAATACATGTTCCATACTGTCTTCTTCCTGACAATGTAAACATATTCTATTACTTTTATTTTTATAGGGCATATTTCCTTTTACTGGCAGTTTATCTATTACCAGTCTATATAAAAGATCTTGACATTCTAGGTTCTGATTAAATTATTTGCTTCTTATTTTTATAGCTTTAATTTTTTCATCTGTTAGATTTTTTCCATGGTTTTACATGGCAATGTTTTATCATTACATTCTTATACCATACTTTTATTTTTATACATTATCAATTTTTATTTTCCACAAAATATTTTTTCTTGGTAACATTCTATTTCTACACTTACAAACTTGTTTCTCTTTTACTCTTTTTTACATACCCAAAAATGTATCATACTTATATTTATACAATGTTACTATTCATTTCTCATCATTTTCATTTATCCACTTTGTACAAATTTAATGAAGCAGCATATATCACTGGGTTAATTAACACTAAACCTCCTTACTTCTATTTTACATGGAAAACTCCTCTTTTTACTTGGTTTAATTTGGAACTACATATAAATGAAATAATATCTGCAATAATCCCTTTTCAAATATTGTTGGCAACAAAAATATACTTGCTAAGTATACTATTTTTACCATGACTACTGAATTTGCAGATACCTAATGGTTATGGACATCAGCTGGGTACAGCAACCCTGTGTTTCCAATGGTTAGCCAAACAGTCCACTGATGCTTCACTGATGAAGCTGTAAAAAGGCTGAAACATGCATGTCAACAGCTAGTGGAGTTTGGCTTTATTGGCCTGAATATGTCCATAACAGACTTAAAAAAAAGTCATGCCCCCGGATACACGAATCCTCCGTGTAAGACTTAATAAGTCTTACTTGGAGGCTGCAGTTGAATGGTATGACGTCAGCGTGCCATGAATATTCATGAGGGCACGCTGACTCAACCGTAACTCCTACATAGACCGAGTATGAAAGCAGGGGGCGTGTCCGACTGCCGAGCAGTCTAAATGTCCATGCCCCTGCAAGTGTAGTAAAAGCAAAATGTCAACACACAAGAGTGAGGTCGCTCAAATGTACTTGCACCCAACACCACACTCCCTGACACTGTAAACCCCCATCACAGTTATAAAAAGTAAAATATTTATTTATTTTTTTTAAATTCACAATATAGCTGCCCGTATTTGCGCATGTGTGCATGGGTGTGCCCATTGCTTAGCTACAGTTAGCAATTCCAACATGGAAGAGCATAAGAAAGAATGTTTATGCAAATCACACCAAATTGCAATAGCGTAATGGTAGAGTGTATGCACAAAGTGGAGGCATTCACGGTTCGAGTTCTACCACTCCCCTTCTTATTTATTTTTTAAATCAGTATTTGAAATAATACCAGACATATATGATCAAAATTTTATTTAAAGCAGTGAAATGGCCAATATATCAGTGAACAAAATATATATATTTTAAAGGATCCAGATATATAATAGCCTGCCGTTAAGCAGCACTTTACCCAACTAAACAGAGGTGCCCATAGTTTAATAGCGCTTTACCCAGCTAAACAGAGTTGCTCATAGTTTAATAGTGCTTTACCCAGCTGCACAGAGGTGCCCATAGTTTAATAGCACTTTACACAGCTAAATAGAGGTGCCCATAGTTTAATAGCGCTTTACCCAGCGCAATGTGTTTGCGCGGACGTGCGCGCCGCACCAACCAGGGCAACTTAGGGCACCGGGGAGCAACATAGAGCTAAGTTGCTTAAATGAAGCCACACCCCCTAGCCTCTCTAGACAGTATTAAAATAAAAGAGTGACAAGGGTCGAACCCAGGACCCTGTGCATCATAATCAAAGTACAGAACCACTAAGCCATGACAGATAAGGAGAAATAGCCACTATTAGCATACATATACTTAGAAATGGTAGATTAACCATTACTAAGCAGGTCTGCAGTCAGCTTAGAATTCTCAAAAATGGCCAATCACGAAAAAGTGCGGGAAATGCGGCATATTTAAGCCCCATAGGTGGGAATACTCGCCATAACTGATTGTAGCTCACATTTGCAGTCAGAATGGCAGGTGCAGGAGGGGGTTCACGCTTCTGAGCACAGCGTTGGGGCATCGAAGAGTCAAAATACATGGTGTGGCTCCTTGTCTACCATCATGAGTCCAGACTCCTGCAGGGCCAGTTCCAAGGGGTGGAATACAAGGCTGAGGCTTGGACCCGGTTAGCTCATGACCTCACCAGTGTCACAGGCATTCCTCACACTGGAGAGCAGGTCCGTCACCACCATGCAGACCTGAAGAGACAGAAGCAGGACCGCTTGAACCAATGGATCCAGGAGACCCGTGGGATGCAGGATGCCCCACAACTGAGTATGTAGCCATGGAATGCAGTATGTAAGAATTGATAATTGAGTTTGTTTAACGGATAGGTATGTCTCAATATCCCTTCATTTACTTCACAGCTGCAGTTGACCGTGCTGTGAATTAGCAAACCTATGCTGATAGGCTGCAAAGGCTGCGCCACCAGGCAGGTTAGTGATTATTGTGCATGTTTTGTTATATAAAATAGGGGAGAGAGCATGAAATAAAGTGCTGCAGTACAATAATACAACCATAAAATGGCCTGAATAAGTCCTCTGCATGTACTGTTATATGAAAATTCATAGAGCTAGAAAAAGAGCGTAGTAACCCATTAAGAAAGGTAACATATGTCTGGAATAAAATCTCTGCAGGTGCTGTCATATAAAATAAGTGACTGAGCCTGGATAAGTGTGTTCTAACCGATTAATAAAGGTATAATATGTCTTGAATATGTCTGCCATATGCACTGTTATAACAAATAAAGGAGTGAGCCTGTGGAAAAGTGTGTAATGTCAGTAATAAAGGTTTAAAACCCAGAGTGTGTGTGTGTCACTTAGTTTGAAATGTTGTTGTACCCTTGCATTATACAAATAGTACTGTGTTAGAAAGTGCTGGCAACCCAGAGTTCTGCAGTCCCATCTAAAGTTGGTGATGGAAGTGCTAGTAGCTGTGAAGAATATATACAGTCCTCAACAGTCAGTTACTGGCTGGCATGTATAAGTAAATCTGGCACATGAGTAGCATGCTAATATGTTTCTCAGAAATGTGAGTGTGCTTCAATAAATGCAGGGTTCTGTACAAATTGAAGTGAAAATGTCACGTGAAAACATCCAGATATGTAGATAAAGAAATATAAATGCAACCATGAAATATGTAGCAGTAACATCTGCATCTTGTACAGTTAGTATGTCATATATAGGTCAAGTATATATTGAACTAGCCAAACCCACTACACAACCTAATGCATGGTGGCAAGTGTAATAATACATGTAGGGAATATACACCTGCAGTCACTAGGAATGTAGTTTAGAGTAAAAGTGTTTATAAGATGTTAAGTGAGGTTTTTTCTACACCCTACTGTTTGTGCATAAACCATGCAATTCCACACCTCAATGGGTATGTGTAATCTTAAATATTTGTTGGGACAAATGTCTTATTGTTTTATAAATATTTGCATTGATGTTGATGCATGTGCCCTGTTCAAATTCCATGTTCATGGTGGCCTGTTGCTGACAAACATCCCTGCATGCTGTTGGAATATCCACTGTCGTTCAATATATGCATGTGTTATGCTTGCTGTTCAACTGTTGGAACCTTGGTGTGTTGGGTTAATGGGAATATTACTGCATGCTGTTACAACTAATCTGGAATACTGTTGTTTATGTTGTAATTAAACACATCTAATCACAGAACGTATGGGAAGGCTGGTCCCAGCGGACCCACCTGTCCCTCCTCAGTTGGCGAGTGCACCTGGCACCAGCAGCTCCGGTGCCCAGCTCAATCTCCCCTCCTCCGTTGGTCCTGTGCCACCTTCGGGTGGAAGCCCTGCAGGGGATGGGGCTCATCTGCCCCGTGCAAGCAAGGGTGGAGAAGGGCCACCTGTCACCCTTCGAATGGTCTGGGCTGTGGTGCGTAGGGAGATCCAGCATTCAGTCGCTGATCCCCTACGCCAGCTTGAGGCGAGAGTGGCTTGTCTCTCGGGTGAGCCTGCCCATCCTACTCAGCCCCCAGCACAGCCACCCTTGGGGCTGTGAAGGTGCAGTGGTGACTGCCCATGGGTGGTGATCTCAGTTCCACTGTTACCATCTGTGGGCTCATGGGCTTGCGATTTCCAAACAAACTTCCCCGTCAATTGTGTTCACCCACCCCATGTGTCAAATTCTGCCCCGTATGTATCTTGTTTGTCTAGTCTGTTTACCTCCCCAACCTACCTCCCCAAATATACCTACATCCCCTACCTCACATTCCACTCTCACCTGAAAAAAAAATAAAAAAAAGGGCAATCTGTTCCCACAAAAAAATTGCGCCCCATACATAGCTGCCCATTTCGCACACATGTCCGCCAGACATGTAAAGTGATAATTATAATTGGCAGTACAACATACTCTGTTGTCCTCACCCCTCTCTCAGGGATGGAAGATTGCAAATTTCACACCAAATTACGAACATATGCACAGCTGTTGCTGGTAAAGAAATGGGCAGCTATGGGCCTTCCCTACACCCTTCCTGCACATCCCAGCTGGTTTCGTTACTGTCTTTCCCTCTTTGCGCCCCCTTTTTCACAACTTTCCTATCTCCCCATTTTCTTTTCTTTCAAAGAAATCAGAGCGGGGGTTAGCGGGAGTAAGCACTTTTAAGCAGTAGTTAGCAGGGGTGCTTGAGTGTGAGCTTGTGTACACTTAGCTAAGCATCACTAAGCATCGCACAAACCTGCTTACAACTGCTTAAAAGTGCCTTAGTCGCTCTGTATGACAGGGCCCTTGTATTGCTCAGCAGCAAAATAAAATACACCTGTCAGTCTCAAACCCCAGACCTTGGGCTCACCAGTCTGCATGAAGTACCACTACATCACAGCAGATATACAATAACTTAGTACTGAAAGAAATATATCATGCATTACAATGAGTGAATGTAAAGGGAGAATAGGAATGGCATAACACAAATCATGTTCTGTGGCCCTTAACCAGCAAGTGTTGTGGAATTGCATGACATGACTGTGAAAAGAGAACCAGCCATGCTAGTAGGGAATAATGTTACAGTAGCACCTTACAAACCCCATACAGTATCAGAGCAGGATAAACACTGGCATATTTGAAAAGGTCAGAGGCCAGACCTCCCAACTCTGACTGGTTTACAGGGATGTCCCTGATTTGCAAACAAATGTTAGCTGTACCCCTCAGACTCAATGTGAAATGTAGTAACAGTAGGCAGAAAGATGGGGAATCCCACTTAATGATAAATGTCAATAAGCGAGAGTAGACACTGCTTGCACATCAGAAAAGGTGTAGTAATACATATGCTCAGAATCCCCCAAAGTCGCAACTGCAAAATATCTGAAATATATCACATGTGTATCTCACTGATATGTACTTTTCCCTGAGGCTGTTCAAATATATACCTGAGAGTATCTGAGGCCTGGACGAGTCAGAAACACACAGGCATATCAGCCTGTCTGCTGTTACACACTCTGCGAATAGCTGTAGAATGAATTCCACAAGCATGCCCTTATGTAGGAGTACAACACAGAAATATCAAAGGATGTAGCCATGTACTGCTAGCAACCACCTGTGACAATGCCATTGTTCAGGTGCTGAAAAGACTGGTGTGGTGCACAGTCAATGAATACTAGGCTAACCTCTGTCTTCCATCTGGATATGTCCACAGGTGGGAGCTACTCAGACAGATTACTAGCCTTTATAGACTTACAGGTACACTGCAACTCTGCATGTTCAGCAAGATAAACATCACACGATAATAAATAATACACTCTGCAGTTCTGCACCCCTACCCAAAGGTACTATATACCCGTGTAGTCAGGCACAACCAAGGGTGTAGGTAGGCATACACAGTAGTGAAATATGTCCATTTGTCCTGAGCAGACTGTGCTAATGTCAACACAAAAAAAACACAAACTGTTCAGAAGTGAGTAACGTACTAATGACAGTATAGCAGTTCACAAACAGTGCATGTGCTTGATATTCACAATTGATAGTACAACATACTTAATACTCACCCCTCTCTCAGGGGTGGGAGGTTTCAAATATCCCTCCTAATGTATTGCATATGCACAGCTGTTGCTGGTAAAGAAATGGGCAGCTATGGACCTTCTCCACACTCATCCTGTACATCCCGAGCTGGTTTCCCTACTGTATTCCCCTCTTTATGCACCCTTTATCACCACATTCCTATCTCCCCATTTACTTTTCTGTCAAAGAAATGAGCGCAGGGGTTAGCGGGAGTGAGCACTTGTAAACAGTAGTAAGCGGGTTTGCACCAGTGTGCGCATGTGTGCACTTAGCTTAGCATTGCTAAGATATGATAAGCTAAGCCAAGCTTAGCTTAGTATTGCTAAAGTAAAATAAGCTAAGCTAAGCTTAGCTTAGCATCACTAAGCATCGCGCAAAACCGCGCAAGCCCGCTTACAGCTGCTTAAAATTGCCTTAGTCACTGTGCATGACATGGCCCTTGTACTGCTCAGCAGCAAAATAAAATACCCTTGTCAGTCTCAAACCCCACACCTTGGACCCACCAGTCTGCATGACGTACCACTAAGCCACAGTAGATATACAATAACTTGGTGCTGCAAGAAATATAACATGCATTACAATGAGTGAATGTAAAGGGAAAATAGGAAAGCCATAGGAATACATTGCAATAACTACTGCTGTATGCCAGTTAATTCTCTAATTCGAAAAGAAAGTACATACTCCCATGTATCCAGTGTTAGCATTAGGAGGTGTGAGTAAACCTACACACTGAGAAGAGTGTACTGGAAGAAGCAACAGTCAGGTTTCAGTACAACATGCATTTCACTGGCTACAACCCTGCTTCAGATATGAGACATATACCAACCTTCTGACGGAGACAACAGTGTCCACAACAAACAAGCATGGTCTCCACCTTGCAAAACTGAAAGGGCTATGCCTACCTAACCTATCATTTTATAGCAGTGTCCTGAAATCACAGTGAGAACTGCAATTACCACACAGCAGGCTGCATGCAATTACTAAATGGTGGGAACCTATGAACCAATTGGTGCAGAGGCCATCACATGCACATGTGCAGATACCTAGAAAAGCAGCCTGTATCTGCTGTCCACACATGCAATAATATCATTGCACCAACTGGGAGAGAGAGAGAAAGCACGAGCGAGAGAGACAGGCAGAGACATACAGACAGACAGACAGATACAAACAGGCAGTAGGAGACAGACACTGAAAACAAACAGCAACAAACAGAGGAAACCAAAACCAAAAAAAAAATACAACACCTACAACAGACGGAGGTGAGGAATACAAAGGTAAGGTATGTAACAGATATGTATTTGCTGACATCTGAAAGATGTGTCTGAAGGGTACCCTACATACTGTGAATCATCCATATGTGGCAGCAGTCCGTATCCATATGTGCATGCACATTTGCATAGGGCAAGGGACATACTGCAACTGTTAGTGAAGGCTGGACATATGTATGTTGTTGAAGGCTGCTATGTGCATATATGTATGTAGGTTGTAGTGTGTAGCATTGCAGACAGCAAGCATTGCCGGTATATGTCATGTGGTTATTAAACGCTGTGGGACTGAGCTACAGGCAATGAGGCCTGCTACAGCTATATGGCCTGAGGACAGCAGAATGCATTCTGCACAACATTGTGCAATAGTATTACATAACCATATGTCTCACAACTGTTGCATAATTGACATCCCCACCATGAAAGGTGGGCAGTATATGTGCCTATATGTGCAGCTATATGTACAGCAATGGATGTTTAGATGTATGTGTATATATACATATATATATATATATATATATATATATATATATATATATATATATATATATGTGTGTGTGTGTGTGTATGTGTCTATATATATATATATATATATATATATATATATATATATATATATAGATATATACATATATACATATAAAGATAGATATAGATATATGTAGATATATATAGATATATATATGGATATATATATATATATATATATATATATATATATATATATAGATAGATATAGATATATATGGATATATATGGATAAATATAGATATATATGGATATATATATGTATGGATATGTATAGATATGGATAGATATGGATATATATGTATTGATATGGATAGATATGTATAGATATGTATATATGTATATATATATATATATATATAAATATATATATATATATATATATATATGTGTGTGTGTGTGTGTATAGAGAGAGAGAGAGGGAGACACGGGGTCATATGTACTGCAACAGGTGCCTGTCGTCCAAGGCATGGACTGAACACCAGTGTTGATACTGTAGTGCCATACCCCATTCCAAAACACCGTACGCAGTAACTGCCACATAGGTGGTAGCTTGCCTAACACTGAAGGTGTCAGAAGGGAACACGGGACACAGGTGGACAGTAGGCTCTCCTTTGATAATCATAGTGCCACAGTAGTCATGTAATCTGTCTACGTGGTACGTGTCATCACAAAAGGTGTGTCATCTAGGGAAATATAGGTCGGTGTTCCCCTCTACTCATCACAATGCTCCATGTGGTATGTACCTCACATGACAACTACAGCAAGTGGACAGGCCACAGACATACCTAACAAAGAGTAATACTGCCCTCAAACACATGCCCTATGCAGACTGACTCACAAAACCACAGCTAGAGTGCGTTGCATACCGCCCACCCAGAGGTTACCACTGTCGGACATACAGCGGTATGTCACACCCATAGCAGTCGCCCAACCACCATGACAACACCTCACAATCCCTCCGGGCTACATGACCTAGGGCCCTAATCCTTGTCACCTCACTAAACAGCACATGCTGGAGGTACAGCTTCCTATCCATAAATATGCCATACTCTGGACTAAACCACCCAGCATTAACAAACAAGGCTCCTCATTAGCAGATGTCATACATACCCCTGATGATTGTTTTGGAGATAGGTCATATGCCATGGGAGTCACCTCTGTGTATCTGATTGACAGGATCAAGTGAAATCACATTACATGTGTGTCAAAGGGCAGGGTAGCATATGGCTAGGCTGCTCTAGGCCCTAGGGCCAATAGCGTATTACCTACCTTTGACACAATGCACACACACATGTACTCAGTACAATACCTGCTATGTGAGGTGGAATGAGTGTGACAGTGACTGTGTGCAAGGTTTGTAAAGGTGTGATAGCTTAGTGTGAGGTTGTGTCTGTCATGGTAGTTTGTGTCCTAGGTGTGAGGCCAGAGAAAGATGTGTCAGTTATTGGGATGCAGACATAGTAGGATGGCATATGTTGTGACGTAGTTCCTTGTGTAAGACTGTGGTGTCCCATTGTAGGCTGATGCAATACATGTATGCTCAGTAAGTGGTACTGCTGCTGACTCCAGCTCACATATGAACTGTTGTACTACCTGAAGCTGTAGGCCTAAACAGCACAGTATGGTGTATGTTCACAGTCCCTGGTAACACTGTCTTGTGTGTTTCCTGTAGTCTGCACAGATTACATACCACAGGCATAGGTATCTGTAAGTAGTGGCACCAGTACTATAAGGTACACAGGTAATGCTCATCTGTGTCGACATACATTTGTGTGTTGTATGTATGTCTGATGTGTGTGTAATAATGCCTGTACCATGCCCGTAATCACATGTGTGTTACAGGGTATGTGTGTGTACCTACCAACATGTATACTCTGTTACAGCAGTATGCCAGCTATATTAACAACTGTGCACATAACATATGTTAGGTAGGGGTATGGCATCAAAGACTAGGGTGGTTTACTGGTAATACTGTAAATGTACATGACATTCATTGCATTGGATGACATATTTCTTCATGCATTAGCTTGATATATATACCCCCAGGGCGAGGTTGTGCATTGTATCCCAAACAGTGTGCCGACTACTGCTGTATACTGGTTTGTTATATGGAGTGTGGCAGGCACTGTCAGGCAGTTGTGAGCTGAGCACTGATATGTGGTATTGAACGTGTGTATCCTCTGATAGACAGATAGATGCTATATATGGCAGTTAAGTGATATCTGCACTTCATAATGTTAAGTGTGCCACATGACATGCTCACACATATTGTTTAATTGTCTTCCAGAGTTACGGCTCATCAACATAATCCATCGTATTCAGCTGCGGAGGAGCAGGAAATTCTGAACAGCCTGGTGCAGCACTATAACCTGCTTTTTCCAGGGCCAGCCAGCACCAGCATGACCGTACTGAACTGTGGCAAGACCTTGTTCGCCGGGTAAATGATATAGGCATGCATAACCGGACATATGAGCAGGTACACCATCACTGCAGTGATTTAATTAGACACGTCCGGCGGCGTGTGTCTGATATCCATAGGCAACAGCTTGCCACAGGTGGTGGGGTGGCGATACATCCCCTCCTCACCAGAGTGGAGGAGCTGATCCTAAGCATGGTGGCTCCTGGCCTACAGCAGCAACAGCATCACACATGTGTGATCATGGAGGCCGGAGCCACCCAGCAGGATGACATGGAGTGTGCAGGTAATACGCCCTAGCTGTAGACTACCGTTACCTGTATTGTTAGAATATGCATATCTGAGATGTGTACTGTGTGTTTAGCAGTTGTGCTGCCTAACATGTGCAATACTGATATTTGGAATAGTATCTGTACAGCTGTGACTATTGACTGTTGTTCCACTTTTGTTTAGCACACTCACAGTAGCAATGCCACAATTGTGGCCACTGACAAACTGTGTGATATTCTTGTAAGTCCCTCTGGTGTGACAGCAGGTCAGATGATACATGCTGGTGAGTGTGTTAACACTTTAATATTGGTAATGAAATGTGCATGTCATAGGTGAGGTGTAGGCCATGTGCACGTAACACACCTACGCATAATGCATGCTGTGCAGGTTTGCTGTGAGACATCAATCATCTCAGTAAAGTCAGTAGCTGCCTCAATCACATGCAATGCACAGTGCAGCAGACACAATTGTGGCAACACTGTACTGCACATTGGATATGCATAGTTGCTACAGCTGTACACAACAGAACATGTTTATCATACGCAGTACACAAAAACATGCTACATTTGGCATCACCACATACCCACTGTAAGGTCACACTTCAGTATCCCACATGTCATGCACACATACATGATGATGTACCTCATGGGGCAGAGGCCTATCATGGGGCTGTGCAACACTCTTCAACACATAACACAGTCATGTTAGGCAATGCTCCCTATTGGGCACCTCACACACCCATGTACAAGGTGGCTGTGTAATTGTGAATGTAGCCACGGCACTGCAATTCAGGTACAGCATGCTAGGCAGTGGTCTTGCACACATTAGTAGCTGTGAGTGACCACAAGATGCATGTTGATGATGGCACAGGGTACTACACCCCATCCAGTTACAGTGACCACAGGACTACTCATAGCAGTCATTGCTTTGCACCTCAATGTTGTGTGTGTGCAAACATGTGCACCTATACACAATATGCACAGCAGTCACCATCCAAACAACGTGTCACATATATGTCCTGGAATGCTAGTTGGTGTATAGGTCTTGACACACATTGGGTATGTATTGTGTTCAGTGTTGCAGTCGTGCAGCATGCCATGCCATGTCTGGCGCCGACATATCTGCAATATGTCCCACACTCATCATAACCACTGTACACTGGCCATGGCGAGCATTGGGATTCCTTCACGTCAACATGCACCACACATCCCGTATGTGTACATAGCATGCATGTGTTGCACCCATGCCCACTATTATCTGCTATGGACACAGACACTGCACTCAGACATGGATATCTATGTGTCACACAGATAACACATGCAGCCATGGCATGTATACTTGTGAGTGATTGTGCACAGGGCATTGCAGGGCTGATGATACCTGCACAGCAATGTTGTGTCCATGTACACATTGTGTTCCAGGGTGTAGCCAATCACTGAACAACTACACAGTTGCATCAAAGCCATGTATACTGCAATTTAATAGGGGCATCTAAACTTGCACTGCATGGTCTTGTGCAACACATATTCTGTATGCTGACACTTGTGTGGTGACTGTTTACCTTGTGATACTGACACCCACCTTCACCCACTAGAGAGGATGTGTTGGATTGCTGGTATGTGTGTGTATGTGCTGTAGTGAGGAGTGTATTAGTGTTCATGTGTGCATGTGTTTATGTGTGCATGTGTGCATGTGTTCATGTGTGCATGTGTGCATGTGTGCATGTGTGCATGTGTTCATGTGCAGACCGTAAAGTGTGTTTCCTATCTTCCGCTCACAGGTGCTGAGTTAGGGGTTGGCGAAAGCAGCAGGCAACCTGAAGCCACTACCATGAATAGTGGTGATGATGAGACATGTATTTTGGAACAGGAAGGTTTGACAGGGTCTGTCGTTGGTCCGCCAATCGACAGTACACAGCATTCAACCCCATCTATGTGCACACTCATACTGTCAATACATCCCTCACCATCAATGGCCATAGGCGTGGGACAGCATACAGTTGGCATTGACCAGGCGAGTGTGGTACCCATGGCACTTGCATCCCCTCACAGCAGCCATAGCCGTATTCCTGGAATGGTACCACATAGGTGGAGGTCCAGGGGTTCTCGGGAGCACCGCTGGTCATATTGCCCCTGGCGGGCATGCCCTCACAGGTCTTATGACGTCCAGTATGTTCCGGGCTGTAATGCAGGCTCAGGCAACTATGGAATGGTACAACAGGCAGGGACTTAGGGTGCAGAGGGCACATTACACCGTTATCAATGACAGCATCCGTGACCTTGCCGGTGCCATCTGGACTTACACCGAGGTCATTGATAGACATTGGGTGGAGACATTAGATGCCCTCCACAACATGTCTTCCATGAGCCAGGACCGTGCGGGACGGTTGCAACATTGACGCAGACGCATGCCAGCAACAGCAACAGGTGGCAGTGGTCGCGGATGGCCCACAGTTCACAGCCGCTCCCGTAGTGGCAGTACCAGCCCCAGCAATGCTGGGGCTGGCCTGTCCATTGACCATCCCAGTAGACCACATGCAAGTGGCTCTGGCCAGTACCAGCAGGGACATGGGTCCAGTCATCATACCTCTGCCTCTGATGACAGTACCCAGTCAGGGTTGGTACCTGATACTGTCCATAGCACCCCTGCCAGGCACAGGTACTGTGTCCGTGGCCAGAGACAGTGATCTGTACAGCCTAGCAGGTACAGTCTGTGGCTGTCCCACAAACTACCATATATGGCAGCCACATGGTGGAGCTGTGCGTATGCAGACACACACACATTAACCAAACAACTAGGCCTCACACATGCACACACACACATTACATCAGCATTGGTCCATGCTGTACTGTTGTCCCTTACACACACACACATACACACACACACACACACACACACACACACACACACACACACACACACACACACACACACACACACACACACACACACACAGACATGTCGATTGGATGGGTCAGCTCTGGCAAACAACAAAATGCCCTGTGTATACGATGATACCTGTGTCGTCTCCTGTCATCTGCAACATTGACAGAGGAGCAGGCTAACATGGTGCTGATGCACAGGGTGGCACTATAGTAGTGTAGCAATAATAGCAATTTGTCAACAAGGAAGTGTAACAACATCCTTGTAGGTATATCTGAGCAGACATTATGAATCAAAGCTCAGATTGTCAATGTAGCATTGTTTACACCACTGTTAGGTCTGAGTATGTATTGTCCACCCATGTGCCACTTGCCTGAAGTGTAATGTGTTGCCAGCATGTGTTAGTGAGTGGACAGTACGTGTGTGATGTGTGCAGTACAGTTTAGCAAGTGTACATCCATGAACATGATTGGTGCGCACAATCTGCATGTATGTGCGTAGTGGACACATGGGATGTGTGGCATACCCTGTCGTACACATTGTTAACATCTCATAGTATCTTTCAATGGCCAGTATGCATTCTGCTACAGTTATGTACTAACATGGGTAGACATGTGTATGACATGGGTTGACACTATGCTGTGGGTGAGACCGTTAATATCTGTCAATGATTTGTGGTCTGGTAGTATACACAACCTCAGCATCATGACTATAAGCAATCATTGGATGATGTCCTGACAAATGACACACAGTTGTAGGGAACTCAGTAACAATTGGATCCTTCTGGTGCTACACTATAACATTAACCAGTGGTAATGACCGCCACCCATTCCTGTGACCACACCTGTTTGGCATATAGCCCCCTTAGGTACATGCAGACACACTAGGGATGTGTCCATCCAAATATGGAAATGCATGTATTGGCCTACAATGCATTCCCTGGATGGGACGCATATCCTACACAAGGGTTTCATACAGACAGATACCTGTTGTCTGATACATGCTGTATAGCAGTAAGCCGACTATGGCATAGTCATCCTCATGCACTATACATACTATCCCGTCAGTACCACACAGGTGGTAGCCCTCAACATGTATGTTGGGTACCAATGTGTACATACAGCCTCATGGTATGTCATGTGTCCCTTGGTATCCACATACCCATAGGTATTGTGGAGTCTCAAGGTGTATCACATAAGACATTAGAGGCCTGAATGCTTATCCACAAGGCAGTTGTATACCTATAAAGACTGTCCATTATTGGCAGTTTCTGCTGTGTATGAACATGTCTGACATATACCCCAGGCATATACCCTCACTCACACTACTCTTAAGTAACTGTCATGGGTGTGTGTGCCACAGATGACCCTGGCCGCAGAACACAACAGTGGGCAGCCTTGTCACATACATACATATGTGACCTACGATCTGAGAAGCAGCGGCACAACCTGTAAATGGAAACAAATGTATTCATGTAGTATGCAGGCTTCACATCTATGTACTGATTGAGGGGACATGTACACATATATATTTGCCATGCAGGTACCTGATGTGTGCAATGCACTTACTGTTGTAATCATAATATGTCATACCATAGTAAAAGCAAAACCCACACTGCATTGACCAACAGTGACACACACACAGTCAAAATTAGCAGGATTCAAACCCTTACCTAACTATGTTATGATACTAGAGAGCGATGAATTAACACGGTGCACTATTTGCTTTACTGGGTGGTTTCCCTTCTCCGGCTATATTTGTAGGATGGTGACATCATCAGTCTTTCCAAGGAGGAGTGTACTTCTTTTAGTGTGTTTTTCCAGTTTCCAAAAAGGGAACACCTCTCAAAGGAAACTGCACACATACACACACTCACTGTTTGCAGGATTCAAGCCCCTACCTAACTATGTTATGATACTAGAGAAAGACACATTAACATGGCATGCTATTTGCTTTACTGGCTGGTTTCCCTTCTCCTGCTGTATTTGTAGGATGGTGACATCATCAGACTGGACATGGTGATGTGTGTACACTTTGTTTTATGCCATTCCAGGAATGGTCCATGTGGGTCAGCAGGTCTCAACAGCTTCAACAAGACCTCATAATCCTTACCTTGTGTGATCTATCAGTGGACACATTGACATTCCGTCATATGTCAACACATATTTATGCACAGCTTGTTGGTTTTGTGGATACTACATGTGTCTGGGATGTTGATAAAGGGCTATTGAAAGTCTATGTGACACGTGTAGATGTGTTCATTGATGTATGTCCTAGGTGGCTGCCTTGCAAACAGTCTGGCATGTTTGGGAACCATGATCCGCACATGAACATACCACAGTTGGTAGGGTTGTGCGTATGTCAGCTTCCAATAGCTCTGTTTATGACTGCAACCATGATGGACTCTTGCAGATCAGACTTCATAGGCATACTGGACTTGACTTCCCATGGTGTGTTGTGCACCAACACTTCTGGGGAGTGCCATATGTAGCTGTGACACATTCAACGGCTCCACATCCTGTGTATGGGGTGTGGCTCAGCTGACTGTTCAGGTGCAGGATCTGTTTGTTCTGTAGTTTGTGCATGACACATATTGGGAATCAATGTATTCCACTTGCTGCCATGCTTTTGGCAGTGGGGGTAGCTGCTCATCCATTCTACATGTGATATCTCCTGGTATGATGATATGGACTATTGTCAGTGGGAGATGGGTATGTACATATGGGCCTGTCTGTCAGGATGTTGGCATTGTCAGTCAGGTACAGTTGGCCCTAACTCTGGACATATATGGGTGTACATTGCTATTTATGACATAACTGAAGGAGGTGTCATGATTCAGTCTGGACTCCTTCTCAGCTACTCTTTACAAAATACCAACATACATGAGCACTAATCCCTGTTACACTCTTTTACATGCTTAACATCCTACTGATCCTTTGTGATCAGGCTACAGAGTATGTCATCATAATATCCTGGCATGTCCAGGGGTCAGTTTCATGTGCACTATCCAGTCCAGCTGGTGGATATTGTGATATTGACACAATGTCACATCTGCCTCATGTACACAGACAACCCTGTCCTCCTCCCGACAAACTCATATATATGTGTGAGATGCACCTATATAGACATACAGGATGCTGAACTCTCTCAACCCATGACTGGCGCATTCTATCAGGTGGTGAAGGTAACCACATACACCACATATCAGTCTCACATATCCTCTAGCAACAGCACTTAAACCACATTATCACACATAGACATACTCGGATGCTGTAAATGTACTCTGCCTAAGCAGCAGAGACCTCCAAAGCAAGCGCACACACAACTGCTACCCCACTACAATACCCACATATCACATAGTTCACAATGTCAGTGTGCCACACAGTAACTGCCCTTCGGGCTAAACAACACACCTAATACACTTGTAATAGGTGACACTTATTGTCAGACACACTGACGTACCACTCACCAGCCCTAACATGGGAATAGTCACTTTGGGCTGTCTGTCGGGTGCCAGGATCTGCCGCATAACACAGGCAGTCAGGTCACTCCAAAGCAAGTACAGGACCGGCACCATCATTGTCCATGCTGGTGCGTAAACCCTCAGACGTTACTCCCTGGACCACATGACATGACACATGAAGGAACACTCTGATCATGTAGCCCGGACAAGTATGACCCTGACCTTGTCTAGCATCTTACACCCACCAATTATGATGTCACAGTATACAGACACACATATCATGTTTAACAGTTGCCTAACAAATTTGTTTCATTCCTAGGGGACACAGTGTCTGTCAGCCATGGGGACATGCTCAACATGTCATGTAGCTTCACTATGGACAGCTTGCACCTGTCACCCTTGGACTTTTGAATGCTGGCTAAGGCTCTTGCTACCACCATAGTGCCTTTTTTAAGCAGGGCTCAAAAGACAATCCCACCTCAATAGACATTACAGGTTAAATGAAACTAAGGGTAATGCTGCTCAACACCAGATGTGTTACCCTCATATTGTGGCCACTCAGGACTCTCCTCAGTATGGAGGATAGCGATATCTGTGCACTAACAGACGCCTGGTTCAGGCTCGCTTATGCACACCAGCACTACCAGGTTATGTTTCATGCCATGCTTTCTGACAACATCACTTGGAACAGACAACACAACTAGGGGGAGTATCCATATACATCACAGATACACACACCTCCGGGTTAGTAGCACTGCACAAAGCATCACAGACCATACATATACAACTACCATTGTGCAAAACTGCCTTTCAGTTTGTTGCCTGCTACAGACCACCCTCCCAAACTCAGGAACCACACTCGGCTTTCATGGGAACTATGGAGAATATGAAGGTTTCCACAAACACCATTATATTGTGTGACTTCATATACACAAATATTGACTGGGAATACTACTCAAGCCCCAACACCCACACCCAACAGTCGCTACAATTTGTAGACTCAAATGCTATGGCACAACCAGTCAGCACAGACACAAGGGGGAATACATATTGGACCTGATCATCACCAACACGTGGACTCTATGTTCCACACCAGTGATATACCCCTCATCGGTAAGGTCAAAACATACATGTATCTCACTGGACATACATATACCCTCCACACACCCATCCTGGGTAATCTTGGTGAACTTCTCATGAGCCAACGTCTCACTTCACCAAAGCAAGGTGGTATCCTTCAGAGACCCTGAGACAGTGGCAAATATGTCTCACACTGCTGAATCCTTTACATACACATTCTATGGACACCTAGTGGACTGCATGGATTGTGCTATCCCAAATAACAACAGGACTCACTACTCCAATGGCAGGGGACATGTTTGGTAGACTCCAGCCATTAATAAGCTGTACAATGTCAGGAGGAAGCTACTACATGATAGAGCACAATCCCAGACTGGGAAGGCATCTGTGATCTGTACTAGCAGACAGCTACGATCACTCATGAACTTTTCTAAGGGCCGCTTCTACCGGACAATTGCACCAGACATGTAGGACTACCACACGGCCTTCTTCAGTTATGTCAGGAACCTGGGTGGACACTCACTGATATGCTGTAAGTTACAGCATACTGACTAAACTTACCCTGAACCCACTGGCATTGCCAACATCCTGGCAAACAGGTTAAGGCTAGGAGGGTGGCCTAATGGTTAAGGTGTTTGCTTACAAACACAAGGTGCAGGGCTAGAGTCTCACAAGGGATAATTGGCTAGGCTTAAAATGGCTCGCAAGGGCAGTTAGCTTAGTACTAATCTATGAATCTATGAATCTTTGTGTCCCACCCATCCCCCCTAAGGAGCAACTATCCATCTGAACAAAGTATAACCTCCCTGACATCACACAGTAACAGGTGAATGCTGCACTCCCCAAAGCATACATCACAGTATCAATGTGACCAGATGGTGTCCAAGCCTGCATCTTACACGAGCTTCATGACAGATGTAACCCTCACATTACATCACTGTTCAATATTCGAGTTTCTACATGATATGTACCCAAGGAATGGCCTACAGCAACAGTGGTCCCACTCCACAGAGTTGGTGCCACAATGGACCACAGACAATATTGCCCTATAAGCCTAACTAGCCTGTTCTGCAAAGCTTTGGAGCATATTGTCATGGGACTCATACACATAGACATCTGGAACCTACAGACACTGTGTCCTACACATTTCAACGTTGTTGTGGGCAGATCTTGCCTCTTGAACCTGTTTGTATTCTTTAAACGGCTAACAGGTCCATCGACATAGGGACGGTTGTCCACACAGCCTTCCTGAACCTTGCAAAACCCTTCAACACAATAACCCACTGGGCCATTATGCATAGGCTCACCAGCTTCGATATGGACACATATCTCACACGATGGATTGATACCTGGATCAGGGATAGCACCCACATGATCAGAATTGCAGGTGCCATGTCTGACTATACACCAGTTACACGTGGCATCCCACACGGCTCGGTCCTGGGACTTCTCTTGTTCTGTATATATTTGTCTGACATACAGACTACCACAGGGGGGATATGGCTGAACATGTTTGCACTTGACTGCAAACTGGGTGCCATGATCAACTCTCCAGCTGCCACATGCATACTCAAACAGGGTCTCACAGAGATGGATGACTGGTGCCTGAGCCATGGCCTACAGCTAAATGCCATTAGTTGCATAGTCATCCCCTTTGGGAATAACAACATGCCCACACATTACCACATAGGTAGTACTCCATTTCATATGGTAGGAGTTGTTAGGGGTTTGGGGACATGACTTGTTTGTACTGTCGCCTTTGACATTCACGTTGCCAAAGTGGTTGGACACACCTTCTATGTGGGCCACCTTATCCCATATGGTTTCACATCTAGATCGAGTGAGGTCATTGTGCCCCTATACTCATCACATCTATGCTTGGTTACAATGCCACATTTGGGGTGTACCTTACCCGACACCTGCAGCAACTGTACTGGCCACAGAAGTTCCTCACCAAGCAGATCTAGGGACTCACACAGATGCCCTGCACAGTTCGGATGCAGTAACTCCAGCTCTACTCAATCACTCACCACATACTCGGATATGATGTGTGCCTGTTGTTTACAGATATACCCAACCCAGAATTACTGGACATGCTCCACCTCAGGATATCCGACTCCCTTGGAGCTACACACTCCAGGGACGTATACCTCAGCACACATGTTAATAGGACATGCTGGAGGACAGATTCTTATCCCAGGGGCTCCACTCACTCCAGAATGTAATCCCAGTTTCACATAGGCAGAGCCACCCACTGACCACCTACAGGAGACATCTTGATGACTGTATGGGTGATCATATGTTTACCCCTGGGATATCTTCTGTGTCCCTGCTAGACAGAGGCACACTAGCCTAAATGTACATGGGCTATCTTGTGTGACCTACGATTCACACACACAGTGTAGTAATCTGACAGGGTTGCGAATGCCAAACACATTCTGGCTAGGCTTGTACATGCCCTAGGGCAGATAGCCTAGTATCGACCTCTGAACCTATGCTAATGTTCAAGATGCACAATGTTTATTGCTGATACTGTTTGCAGGTCTTTATCATCTTTGCTTTACCAGTTTATATGAACAACTTCAATATCTGCAGAACATATTTGATTATGACAGGGTTTCACTATATTATAGATGTGTCTGTTGTCATATAACTGTGTGCACAGGGCAGATTGCTGTATAGTGACAGGTTCCTGGGTTAACACATGCAACTGCCAGATATGCGTGGCCCACTGCTGTACTCCGACATGGCCTAAGTGTGTGAGCATGCCCAGTTCAGCCATTCCGTGTTTTGTTGCCTGACATTTGTCTCATTTATTCAAGTGTGTGAGCATGCCCAGTGTGACCTTTCAGTATGTTGCTATCTGAGGTTCACTACATTTGTTGATGTGTGTGAACATGACCAGTATTAACATTTATACTGTGTGTGTTGGAAGTCAGGTTCTGTTCTTACTGCAGGGCTCACTTTTGTGTCATACCTCGACAAGGATTATGCTGTGCCTGCAGGGTTTCCATGAGATACTTTGCATAGACTTATCAACATTCCTTCATACAGGCTGACCACTGCAATAGTGTCATGGTTTAGTGGTTCAGTACTTTGACTATAGTGCACAGTATCCTGGATTCGAGGCCCATCACTGCTTTATATTTTTATACTGAGCAGACCAGTCTGCTTAATGGCCAGTTAAGCAAATATGAGCATGTTGGCTTTTGTTCAGCTATGCCCTACTTAGACCAGGCTTGTCCGACATTGCTCAATATTTGCCAGCATTGCTGGACGTTGCCCAATATTACTCAACATTGACCACAGTTTTGCTAGCTGGTGTGTGCGATTTTGTTTGCATATACTACATGGTGGTAAATGCTGTTTAGCACTGCTTTATATTGCTTAACACATGGCAATCATGCCTTAGGTGGTGCTGCATGGCTGCCTATGTTGGATGCACATACTACACTCCCTGTACATGTTTTAAAGCAGGTAGTGTCAACTTAGGCATCCCTTTTATTATATGTGCGAGTCAGAGAGAGGTATAATTTCCAGAGTTCCTACTGAGCCAGTGTATGTGCTATGCGTTGCCTCTTTGCCAAGGCCAAAGCATACTAGGCATGCCTCCTTCTGCCTACTGGGGCAGGCTCAGGTTGTTCCTCCTCCGAGTCACGCTCTGCCTGTGATGGCCTTGGCAATGGTGGGGGGCTCTTTGGTCCAGGCCTATGCTGGTCCTGCTGCAGCTGTTTTCGCAGGATCATATTATGTAGCATAGCACATACCATGACTATTTGGGTACATGTAGTTGGTGAGTACTGCAAGGCTCCACCAGATGTGTCCAGGCACCGGAACCGTGACTTGAGCAGCCCAAACACATGCTCTATTACATTACGTGTTTGTGCGTATGCCTCATTATGGCGTTCCTGTTCCGGTGTGTGTGCGTTTCTGATGGGTGTCATCAGCCACGGCTCCAGTGCATAGCCAGCATCCCCACTAGGTGACCATGTGGGATGTCCCCACTGGCAAATGTTTGGTACAGCTGTGTCAGATGCCAGATATGGGAATCATGGTAGCTTCCAGGGCAGCCCGCACACACATTCAGTATTATGCCCTGGGCATCACACATGATCTGGCAGTTGATGTAGGGGAAGCCCTTGTGGTTGAAGTAGACCCTACCCCTCTCACTGGCTGGTGCTTTGATGCGTATGTGCGTGCAGTCTATTGCACCCACTACCTCACGGTATTCCGCTATTTGCTGGAAGAGACACATATTGCTGGCCAATACCTCACGGGAATTGGGGAAATATACATGATCACCGACATGTGCTGACATGGCATCCAGGATCTGGTGCAGTACCCTGGATGGTGATGCCTGTGATATTCCCATCATATCACCAGCTGGTCTCTGGAAGGTACCTGTTGCTAATATTCTTATGCCAACACATACCTTGGTTTCCACTGGGATGGGTTCCCCTCTGTTGGTTCTGTGTGTGAGGCGTGGCCTGCACAGCTCAACAATTTGCTGCAGGAGGTCTCTGTCCACTCTATAGCGCTCCACTATCTCCAGCTCATGTAGCCCCTGGTAGGTTACCCTGGGCCTGTATACTCTTCTCCTTCTCCTCACTGTGGGTTGTCCAGCAGCATTTACATTGTCACCACCCTCAGCATGTTACATATGTCGCCTTATAACAGCAATGGCAGCCCCTAACATTTCTTTGTCTCAGTAAATCTTTTTCAGTTTTCACTTCTATTAGCTTACTGCAGTGTCTGTTGTGAGAAACATAATGGACTGTTGTTTGCAGAGTTTTAAGTGCTATGCTGGGCTGGGCTAGTGAACTGCCTGTGTAATTGCCTGATTCTGATTGTTTTCACCTGCTAGCTCTGCTAGTAGTCCCTGATAGCTTCCTACTATTTGTTGTGCTTCCTTTTTCCTTTCTGTTTCCTCAGGGGTGAGCGCCGCGCACACAAGCACAAACACGCGCACAGCAGCTAACATGCGCGCACACATGCTTACATGGACTAAAACCTGCTTATTCCAGTTAAAACGTGCGCACACCAGCGCAAACATGCTTACAACTCTTTAAACAGCCTTATACATGCTTACTCTGGCTTAAACGCGTGCACACACGCTTACACGCGCGCACTCTGTCTTACTCAGGTTTACAGGCGCGCACACACGCGCATGCACGCTCAGCAAGAAACTTTGGTGTTATCCACAGCATACACCTTCCATTTCTTGGCTTTCCCTAGCCTACCTGTTGACACACCTCTTTCCATGATATGTAAATGACAGCTGACACATGCCACTCTGCTCCAATGAGCTTCACTTCTTTCATACATACCCCCCTCATGATGTCACCTATCTTCTACTCTATTACTCCCCTTATCCTACTCCTACACTCCACTGACTGTGCTCATTTGCTATGTAGACTTGCAATTCACTATCCTAACCCTCATTTACACAGGATTGCCTACTAATGCTTGGTTACATCTCTTAGACTGAGCTTCCCCCCTTAGCAACCTCTACTCGGTGGATATGTTGTCTTCAGCCTGCCATTCCCTTGCATTGTACTTTAACAATTTCAATAAAATCCACATTTGTGGGTTTTAATTTTTAGTATTATGGGTTTTAGCGCGCAGCCCGTTTGCTCGGCGCTGCGCTGCGCTACGGTTAAACATAGGAAATCGGCGAAAAAAAATAAAATATTTTTATTTTCATATTGCATCAGGAAACATTTCCAATGGCCATATATTTGGCCATTGGCATGCTTCCTGCACTGGATGCAACCTTTATTTGGAGCTGTCACAGCTCCGTTTTGCTATTTGCAGAACGGTACTCAGTTGTCAACTGAGTACATTTCTGCAAATAACACTGCTCTTACTCGGACAGGTTCGGGTTTCCTGAATCACAAATCTACCTCATTTGCATGCCTTTCACCTGCAATTAAGGTCATTTGCATATCCCAGGCCTGTCCGTGTAAGAGCCATTTTAGGAGCTCTCTTGCACGCCCCTGCAGGCTGTTCCTGGATCACTCATCGGACATGATGGCTGCATGGAGTCTTACTCTAAGACTCTGTGCAAGCCTTCCTGAATCCGGCCCATGGTCATTCAGAACTGCCATATAGCTGAAACACCTGATGACCTTAAGGGGTCATTTGCATATACCCTATGTGCCTCTAAAACAAGAGTTTTAAGGAATCACACAGTGGAAACTCTAACTTAGCCAGATTTTTCTTTTAGTTTTTACTCATCAGTACTGAATTTATCAAATGAGCTTTTCTTCTGATAGAGAATTTATATGTTCTCCAGAAAAGATGTTTGTTTTATTTCTTTTATTTTTTCCATTGAATACTACTTAGATCTTTATTTACAAATTTTATACCAAACACAGAAATGTCATTCATTTTTAAAATATATAACCTCTGTCTTTACTACAGCACCTAAACCTTTTCTTTTCTCTTTATTTAAAGCCATTCATATCACCTTTAGGCACTCATTTGTGTAAATTATTTATCCTTTATCCAAATATTGTTTTTGCTTTTTTCAATTAGTATAATGTCATCTCCATATGTTAACAGAACTGGAATTCTTAAGCCTTCAGGTATTATATACACCACTTTCATTATTTTGTAATTTGTTTCACATACTATCACATTCATAACTAATGCAAAGAGTATGCAACTCAATGAACATCCTTGTCTTACAACACTATTCATATGTACCTCAACCAGGCATTTTCAAGTATTTTACTTTATTATTACTATAAGCTGACATACATAATTTCCTAACTTTCTCACTTATATTATAATCTTTCATTATTACCCATAAGAGTTCATGATCAATCATATTAAATGCATTATTGAGATATCCTATCATGATTTGCTCTTCTTCTTTTCTACTCATAATATCATTCACAGTTTCTCTAACAATTTTGTATAACACTGTAGCTTGTAAATATACAGATAATGCATTATTAGCAAAATTACAAATGAAAAATCCCATGCTTTCCTACAGTTTATCTCAAACTTTAGCTTAGTTTTCTCTCTATGTTATGGCTGCAGTATGGTTTATTTACTAAAAAACTGTCAGTCCTTTCTAAAACTTTAAATTCCTTGCCTTGGAATCAAAGGAAGGGAAGGCTCACCTACTTTTATTAAGCTTAACATCTCACATGCTTTGGCAGAGGAATTTGTCCCCTCTTGTATGACTTACCATAGATACAAGGAAGCCTCTAGTTTTTCCTGTTGCATACTACCTACAATCTTACGTAAGTAATCAGTCTTTCTGAAGACAGAAGATGCTATAAAAAATTGTAGAATGTTGTGAAACATTTTCCACTGTCTTGGTTACAAAGAGGAATACAGACAGTATCAGTACACTTAGTTAACAAGGTTACCACATTTCCTTTCTTTTTTTTTTGGGGGGGGGGTGACTTTGACAGTTCTGTCCTGAATGGAAGGCAGGATATTAAAATTGCAAATGTCTTTATACGTTACAAAATAAAAAGCTATTACACTGCATTTAAATTATCTTTCTATCACATTAAAGTCATATGAACAACATTGCTTATCACTTTGGTGATAAGATACAAGTAATTTTTATTTCATTGGTTGTTGGCATGGACTTTTCTTCAAAATCTCAAGTTTCAGGAAGAATGCCCCACTTAGAGCATCCAGAAAAGGTGTTAACTCAATAGTTGACCACATTTTGCATCGTGATGGATTTGTAAGTGGTATTAGTTTGTGTGAGTGCCTTAGTTTTATAAGAAATAGTAGTTCAGTCTTGCAAGCAGCAGAGAGAACTATGGATTTATCATTCTCAAGCATTATGGCTTTGATGAAGTGTTAGTATGTTTTTATATAAGAAATCAAGGGACAGCAATGCAACAGAAGTAAGAAAGTATAATACTTGAAGGCATCTGTGCCTCATTTCAAAAACAAAATCTTATAACAGTGTAAATTCAAGGAGGGATGGTTGCAGCTTTTTGTTCTTTCATGCTGTGCTTGTAAAATATGTTTGAACAAAAACTGCAAACAAATTTCTCCAGAAGTCATGATAAAAAAAAAAAATCATCCTCCTATTGGAGACACTGGTGAACAGCAGAACCAGTTTTTTGAAGTGTCAGCAAAAAGCTCCTGGATTGAACTGACAGTTTTGGCACTTTTGGAAGAATATGTGAGGATCTGTCAGTGCTGTTTTTTGGATTACAGACCAAACATTCTTATAAAAGTATGCAATATTGTTGCTTACCATGACTGGGAATGTATACCTGTTGCAAATAACTTGAAACAAGTTCTAAGATAAAGGTATATGATGGTCATTCAGGGAAAAAAAGACATCACTCCTGCTACAGCTTGTGGTGCATATTATTTATTTAACATTTGTTTACTGGGAAGGGATGACTGCGAAATAGCCCATTTTCAGTGGAGGCCCAGGGAGAAATGCTCCAGGTGCATGTCTTTGGAATGTGGAAAGAAAGTGGAGCATCTGATGGTAATCCACATGAATGCAGGGAGGACATGCAGACTCCACATAAAAGGCACCCCAGCCAAGAATCAAACCAGAGAACCTCTTGCTATGATTCAACAATGCTAACCACTCACCACTCTGTCACCCTTCCATTATATGTCAATGCAAAGGAAGACAACATAACTTACTTATGTCTAGCATGACTCATATAAAGGGGATGTGAAATGAATTCTGGGAAGGGGACATGAAAGAAGTAAAACAAGAGCATGTTAGTATGCCAGACCCCATGGCAGCCATTTTGTTTAAAAAAAAAAAACATATCAGCCTTTTTTAAGAAGTACTTAGGGTGATTGTGATGCATTAACATTGCTGAAAAAACACAGATACAATGAAAATAAAAAAAAATTTTAAGTTCTAATGTGGAGTTTTCCTTTAATTGTTAGTTTATTTTGATATGCATGAGTTACCACCTCACATATACTGTAGATTCCACCTGTTATTGTGCCTCCCCACCTTTCTACACATAGAAAGATAAAATATTTACTGAAATAATATTTTATTTATTTATTTATTTATTTGTTTGTTTGTTTATTTATTTATTTATTTATTTATTTATGTATTTTACATTTGTTTACCGGGATAGTCCAACTGGCTACATGTCCATTTTCAGCGGAGGCCTGTGGAGAAAAACTTCAAAAAGAGATTCAAGGAACTGTTACATTTTTACAGTTTAAAACACAAAATAAAACACAAATAAAAGGATTCTTACACAGATGTAAACAAGCACAAAAACAGATACACAAACAAATTATTACATTTGTACTCAGATGGAAAATTCTAGACAGTGTTTTAAGAATGATAGGGTATTCAACGCCTAGTAGGCTAACCTGGTAGTAGATCCAAGGAGATCATAGGATCTATAAGTTCCAAAGAACACAGCCAGCACTTGTAGAGTTGGTTAGACCAGCGTTTTATTCAAAAAATAGCAAGACAAACTGGTTTGGCATAAACACCAAAGCCTTCATCAGTGTGAATAGGGCTAACACCAAATCATATTTAAATAGGCTCCAAACCAGCAAACAGTGATTGAAACTGGCTGATCATAATTGACCATTAAGTCCAGGTGGGGACAAACCTCCCAGTCTGACTATCCATTTTTTCTCTTTGTTATCTAAAATTGTATGCCAGTCAATAACATTGTTTCTTTTGCCCTTAATAATATCAATAATGGTAAACCTAAACCTGGCAGATGGATGTAACAAAACATGCTTATACAAGGCATTGCTAGTCCTTTGATGTTTAATGTCACTAAGATGATGACTAACCCAAATTTTCAAAGGCTTAGATGTTTGGCCCACATAAAAGCACCACAGGAACAGGTAGCAAGATACACCACCCAATCCGAAGAACAAATAGCAAAGAAACAAATATCATATACCCTGGCTGTGTTATGAGTGGTGAAACTGCTGATTCGATTAATACTACTACAATGGACACAGTGACCACATGGATAGCATTCAATAGCAGCCTCCCCTGTGAGTGTTATCTGTGTTAACCCTCTATCCCTGGTTAATCGGTGCTTATAGTGATTAAGATATGCACCCACTGTTTTGCCTCTCCTAAAACCAAAATGGCACCTGTCATTAACCAAGTGCCCAAGTTTATGATCCACCTACAGTATGTTCCAATTACGATAAATAACCTGACAAAACATGTCCATGTTCCTGCCATACGTAGTAGTAAACCTGAGCTGGGTAGAAGCGTTTCTAGATTTGGTCTTATATTTCATTAATTCTGACCTATCCTTCCCAGATACCTGATGGCAAGCCATAGTAATAGCCCCAGGCTTATAGCCCCTATGTTTAAATCTCTGAACCATATTCTGTAGTTCTCATATTGTGTAGCATCAGAACAAATCTGTTTGTGCCTAATGAATTGTGATTTGTGAATGTCACACGTAACATGTGCCGGATGAGAGCTGGTAGCATGTAATATAGAATTATAATCGGGGAATTTAAGGAAGAACTGAGTATCAAGGGTGCCATCCAAATGCTTAGTGACCAAAACATCCAAGAAGGTTATCTGTTTTTGGTCATTATGACATGTAAATTGTAAACCCCACTTGTTATCATTCATATATAGAATGAACTCATTAAGGTATTCCAAATCACTCTTCCAAATCAACCAGCAATCATCCAAATAGCGGCGCCAGATGTCAATCTTGGGTATGTATATATTATGAAGAGGATCTTAGATTAATTGTTGTTCCAAATAAGCCATAAACAGATCTGCATATATGGGGGCAAAAGATGCCCTCATGGCTGTACCCCATGTCTGCCAGAAAAATTCCTCCTGATAATAAAAAATGTTCATGGTTAGAACTCTTTCAGTAAGCCCAATGAAAAAAGTATTAAAACCAGATGGATATAGTTCAGAGATGTGTATCTGCATTGGATAGAATCTGTAAGAATTACTGGGGTCCATCACCTTCAGATGTTCAGAAGTGGCTTTGGAAATAATGCCCTCCTCAACTGCCAATTGCAGTCAAGGAGGGCATTATTTCCAAAACCACTTCTGAACATCTGATGGTGATGGACCCCAGTAGACAATACCTTTATTTTCTACCAAAGATTCATAAATCTTTAACAAATCCACCAGGTAGACCATTGTCTCAGGGAGGGGTTCCCTCATTGAGCCCTTGGCAGTTTTTCTTACAAAGTATCTGCGACCCTTGTTAAAACATGTCCGAGCAAGAATACAAGATACAACAGAATTCTTGCAGATTCTATCCGATGCACAAACAGAACCAGAATGTTATTTATGCACTTTAGACGTTACAGCCCTTTATACTAATATTCCACACTGGGTGGGTCTCATGGCTGTGTAATATCAGTTACAGATCTCTGAACTATATCCACCTGGTTTTAATACTTTTCCCATTGGGCTTACAGAAAAAGTTCTAACCATGAACATTTTTTATTATCATTGCTCCTTATTGTTTCCTTAACAGCTTTTATCATTTCCAATTATAAACAGTATATACTGCCTTGCTTATAGTCTGCCTATCTTGTATAAGTGTGCAATAAAATTTGATGTTGTGCTATATCTTTTATATCTTTTATGATTTTTTTTGTGATCTATATCTTTTATGTTTTTTTTTTATTTTAACAATATGAGAAGGTATGTGTGCGTTTTTTCTTATTTATTATATTTTATTAAGTGGGTTACTTCCACAGAAATCTATATTTGTATATAAAGGACAAACATGGTAGAAAGGCAGCACAACTCAAACTTAAGAACTTTTAAAATTATTCAATCAGTGTAAATAAAATGTCTTTGGAATGTGTAAAGAAACTAAAGCACTGAGATAATGCCTACTAGTGTGAAATGAAAACATGAAAGCTCCACACAGACAGTATCCAGTGGACAGAAATGATGCACAGTCCCTGAAGCTGAGAGGAAACAACGCTAACCATTTTCTTCAGTGAAGGATACTCTCTACTCTGCACTGCATGCTATGGGAATTTAAGACCAGCTTTGTCCACCACAGTGAAACTAAAGTTATTGACTGTTTGGGTGATGTGAGATAGTCAAGTGTAAGTGGATGTGTTAAATCTTTACACAAAGATCTGATGATGGCTGAACTTGTACTGCATTGAGTTAAGCTTAGAATAAACAATGTGCTACAGTAGCCATGGATGAAGGTACAATCTTATCTGATGATCCTTTACAAAGTATATTAAAACATAGCTTTCAGGAGAAAAGACAACCACATTATGAAAGCATTATCATGCCGAAAAGAATAAACAAAGATTAGATGCACGAAATGACAAAAACTTTGCAGTTAAAGGCAGTCAGCAAAATACTCCAGCAAGCCTTTTAGAATTGGTTATTAACCTTTACAGTTGTATCAGTGCATTTAAAATAAATAGCATCTGCTGTAGAAAATAGTGCAGGTTCTTTTTGTAAACAGGATAAAGTCCATAAGAAAAAGGAAAACAAAAAGTCACATCCTCACACTAAGAAGAAAGCAGTTTAACTTTCTTGTGTAAATAGGTTATAGTCCATTACCAATAAGAAAAAAAATGTCATGCACTTGAATTAAGATTTAAAAAAAGGATATTTTGGCATCACTCAGCTGATACCATTACATGTATGTAAACTTAACAAAAAATGTTCTTTAGAAAAATCATTAAGGCAAAATAAAAAATAAAATGACCAAAGCCAGTGTAATATTAAATTGAACTATTTATATCTGTAACTATGGTATCTTGGCAAACACTTTCCATGGTGTAACAAACCTATGCAATCAAACACAGTAGAGGCTAGCTACTTCAAAACAATGGGGAGAGTTTAATGACGAGGGTGGAACTGGAATGATGTAAAGCAGTATTACCATCATCTGTGATCAAACAACAGATGGTGCCAGTAACTGTAATCCTACAGACTGCCTCAGTACCCGTCATTACAGCTACTTTATACATACACACACACACACACACATACACACACACACACACACACACACACTGGTGCCAGTAACTGTAATCCTACAGACTGCCTCAGTACCCATCATTACAGCTACTTTATACACACACACACACACACACACACACACACACACACACACACACACACACACACACTGGTGCCAGTAACTGTAATCCTACAGACTGCCTCAGTACCCGTCATTACAGCTACTTTAAATACACACACACACACACACACACACACACACACACACACACACACACACACACACACACACACACACACACACACACACACACACACACACACACACACACACACACACAGTCATCCAGGCAGCTACAAGAATGCCCCTAAAGACATACACGCATATGTGCACACACACAGAAGAATAGCAAGACAAAGACACTTCAAAATATATTGTTCAATCCACTACAACCTTCCTACATGCTTCTGTCATTAATAATTCTTGAAAATCCTTCACCTTTATATTATATATACTATTTTCCATAATGTTTTCCATTTTAGTATCAAATCTATTTTATATTATTTTCATACAGATAGTAAAAGTGTTATTATTCAATACTATCAGTCCACAGTGTTTAGTCTTGTATTTCCTTCTTCCATATGAATTGAAGTTTTCCACTGCATAATTCTTTATGCATAAAACCTTCATTTAACCATTCATTCAAAATCTTTAAAACGTTTTTGTTTTTTGACAATCTCTTACATCTTTATACATTTCATTCTCTATTCTATCTGGTCTTGCAGCCAAATCTGTGTTTACTTATCCTAATACTTTATCTAGCTCAATTAAAGAAATCTCCTTTTCCAACTATTTATTCTCCTTCTCTGTTAACTTTTTTACTTTCCGTGGTTTTTTACTACCTTCTTTTTTCCTTTAAACATTTACACTATTCATAATCTTTTCCTGAGTTCTTTCTATTTTACATTTTACATTTTTTTATTTCTCTCATTACTCTACCATCTACTAATCTGCTTAAGTAATTTTATACTTGTCTTTTTCCTTGGAAAAAATATCTTTGCTTATATAACAATTCTTGTATTTTTTAACTTCTTTCATATAATTCTTTCTCTTTGTCAAAGTACTTTCTATCATAATGTTCTAAATCTTCCAAATCATTGTTATATATTCTTTTATATTTTTCTTTCTCTACTTTTCTCACATCACATTGCTCTGTAAAAAGATTTTTTTATATTTTCCATATATATCATCTACCATTCAGACATTTTTTTTAAATCTTCTCATAGCAATATGATCTTTCCATAACTGTATTACTAATCTCATTCCTTCTTTATTACATGCTTTCTTGTTTATCCTTTTTATCCCTTTGCCTATTTGTATATATTCCTTGTTTTCCTTTATCGCTAGCCATATTGCAAGATGAACAGAAAACCATATTTTAACTACCACCCTTCTCCTATAACTAAGGCTTCCATAAAATAATCAATTTCAGTTCTATATATACTCCTTTTGTAAGTCTATATTTTTGTCCCAAGTTTTAAGTTACCACATCTTTTAACTTCTAACATTTTTCTTATGTCATTTCCTTTCTTTTTATGCTTGCCTCATAAATCACAAAGTCTTCTGCTATAATATTCATATTTATCACTATATATTCTAAAACCTAATGAAATAGCATTTCCCTTTCTTTACAATTAGTATACGCATATAATGTTATAATTCTATATACTTGTTCTTTCAATTTTAAATCTACAATGCCTAATCTTCCCATTTTTGCTAAAGTAACATTTAATATCTTTACTGTATTTCTACTTAATATGGCTATTCCAGAACATCTCTTATTTCTCAAATTGCAGATTATCTTTCCTCCCAATAGTCTCTCTGTTTGTAATCTTTCTTCATTTGTTAAAAATCTTGTGTTTTCTAAATAACTGCATCTACATCACATATATTACATTGCTCCAAAACCCTTGTTCTTCTTACTATATTCGTAATGCTGTTCACAATTAAAGAAATCATTCTAACATTTTCATTTTCCCTTTTCATTAGGTTCATGGTTTCATAAGTTCCCAGGTAATTACTAGGCTAGCCTTTTTAATAGGTCATCCTAATTCAAGCCAATTTCCCATCCAAATATGAGAATCAATCACTGTACCTTGTTTCTATGACTCAAACATCTTAAACATTATATCAGCTCCCCATCATTAGCTGCATATATTCTTTTTCATCCATTTACTTTCTTTTTTTTCTTTTGTGCTTATCCCTTTAAATTTTTTCTTCTTTTACCTTTTTACCAAAATATTTTTTTTCTTTTACTACCTCTGAAATTCTCTTCTTTATCACTTATTTCAGAATCTTCTTCTATGAATTCTTTATTAATTTTTTTCTCATCTAATTTTTCTTCTATTTCTACTACTTCTAAAATTTGTTCTCTTTTTTCATGTTCTTCTCTTCCTTTTTTCTTTTTCATTACTAGTATTTTCATTTTAGTAATCCAACCATAAATGCCCAGTTTTGCTACATTTATAACATTTCAATTCACATGTTTTTGCATCTTGTCCCATTTCTGGACAAATATAACATTTTCTTTTTTGGAGTTACTTATTAAATGTCCTTCTTTTCCATAAAAACTAAATAAATAACTAAATGACTAAATAAATAAAAATAAAGACATATTTTAGGTTGTCCCAGTAATTTACAACATCCCTATTCTCCTCTGCATTCAACATACTTTCTACATGTATATATTTTTTCTTTCGATTCTTAATACAATAGTACAGTCCCAACCACCAGTTTATAAATTCCTTCTGTCAAAAACTTCTGCAATGTCCAGTTCTGCAATGTCCAGTTCTGCAATGTCCAGTACTTCTTTACATAAAGCTTTCAAATGTCCTTTTAAAGTCTCACTTTTTACCTCAGTTCAAAATTGCACATGAATTTTCATTTTTGTTTCCCTGTTAAATGCTTTTATCACATACAAATTCCATTGGTTACAGTCTTTCTTTGTTCATATTCTCCAAGAAAATTTTTCACTGAAAAAACTGTTTCAAATAGTATGTCACAAAATGTCTCTTTGTTAATAAGAATAAATGTTCTTACCTCATGTGATTTTTACACCCAAAAGAAATATTAAATTGTCCCACGCATCACATGTCCATTTCTTTGCCTTCTTTTTCTGAATATTTAACATCTACTTCTGTTTTTCATTTTCTTCTGCATTATTTTCTGCTACTCCACTTTTGCATTGTTTTACTTGCTCTGCATATGTATTCTTTTCCATCTCACCACTTTTCTTCAAGATTGTCTCTGCATCCATTTTTGTATTTTCTCCATAATGTCCCTCCAGGAAACATCTCCTTCATTTTCTGGCTCACTCTGCACCATGATTTCTTTAAGTAAACCATCCTGTAACCTTCCCAAGTGGAAGGCTGTAATTGTGCATAAATCATTTGCTAACTCATCTACATCAAACATATTTCTTTGAAACATCTCCTCAGAATCCTGAACACATTCTCTGGTCCTGATATTTGCTTTCTCCTCCATTTCTCTCAACATTCCATCATCTCTTTCTGTATCCATTTGCCTCCCTGTTTCTGTAGACCACTTCTGCACCTAGAACAAAGACACAAAGTGGTCCTGCAAAATGGGTCCCACTCACAACAATGATGCATAGGGGAAGTGCCTCGGATGTCTGACCAAATTTCCCTTAATCCTTATGAATACCAACTTGAAAAGAGGCCATTAGTTTAGTGGTACTAACTAAGTAAACAAAAAGTAGAAATATGCAAATTACAATATTGCTGCAACTATATCTCTGGTATTTCATTTTATCTTTATACTTTAACTAGCTTAATTCAGTAGAATCATTAAGTGGTCATGCTCATTGTATCTAGATGGACCTACTGATGTGAGGTTTTCCACAGAATTGATTTCCCCCTTTTATATGAGTTAAGCTACACATGAAAATTTGTTTTTAAACTTCTTTGCAATAGAATGTCAGCAGTGTGAACTAAAGGTGTCTTGCATAGCTTCTTGAACCTATTTGTGCTCTCAAAGCAGTTGTTACCTCCTTAACAGTAAATGTTACTGCTCAACATAATAAACTAATTAAATTTCATGTTTTAAGGATTCACTTGTTAGAACAAGTGCTAACAGACTGCTCCCATATTCTTTTTGAGGTCTCAGCAATCAGTTTAATCCAGGAACTGTTAACTAACCAGTCTTGCTTCTGTGGTAAAAAATGTTTAACAGACGTATAACCTAATTTGCTTTTCACCATTATCTGCAGTTGAAAAGTGTGTTTCATAGGTTCATAATTTCATAAGGGGATTGGAGGCTGGCATAATGGTTTAGGTGTTTACCTCACAAGCACAAGGTACAAGGTTTGATTCTTATCTGTGAAAAGGAAACTGGCTGGGATAAAATGGTCCATGAGGGCAACTAGCTTAGTACTTACCTATGAACCATAGGATGCTACTAGGCTAATGGCCCTACTGCCCTTACAAGCCTAGCTATTTTTATCCTGAATTGCCCCAACTGTCAGCGGTTAGGCGAGTAAAGTTTGCAAAGCTAAGGGTATGATAGTTAATACCAACTTCCACTGTGAAGAAGGAACATGGGTATTACCACAGGAGTGAATCTGCAGTCACCCATCCATTAATCTAGTTTGCATTTAAACAGAGTCAGGGAAGGCTGCTGTTCTGCATGAACTGGACGCTTGTTCCAGAAAAGTGGCAGTCTCTGGAAGATGTGTATCAATCTCTCAAGAATGACCTGTTCATGTCAGAGGCTTGGGTAACATCCCTGGAGTAAGTGACTGTCCTACAGTTTAGTTTTGAATGTGTGGCATTTCCATCAGTGCCTGGTCACAGACTGCTGTGTAAGCCAGGCACAGGTCACCCATTAACAACTTGTAGGAGACAGAATACAGTGACAGGGCTTTCAGTCTTTCCCCATAAAACTTGTTTTGTGTAAACTTTAATTTCTTGGTAAAGAACTGCTGTGGTCTCTGCAGTTGTTGCAGGTATCTGGTGAGGTACATGCAAAATGAAGCACTGTACTCAATTATTGGTCTGATGAGGGCCAGGAATAGTGGAATTATAACATCCTTAGGTTTAGATGAGATGCCTTTACTCCTAAGATGTTCCACATAGAAGGATTTTCTTACTACTGTGGATATGTAGTGGTCAAAGTTCAGTTTGCTATCATGAGTACCCACATCATATACCACTGATTCTACACTTAGGAGGGTGCTGTCTATAAAGTCATTAGCAGGGATGTCAGCTTTCCAAAAAGGAATAATAATGCATCTGTGTGTCTCACAATGGTGTCACCTATGTCTAATACATTAGGTTTTATAGTGTTACATCTTATGGGCTTATTTTTGAGACACTGGTGTGTGTGTCTTATTATGTGTTGCAGTTGTTTTTGCATTGTTATGTGTGTACGTAGTTTCCGTTTGGGAGGCCTGCAATCTTTTGGTAAGTTACTAGTGAGTGCCTCTTCATATGTGGGTTTATGTGTGATGTCCTTATTTAGTGTGGGATGTGTGTGTGCGCTGACTGACAGTTTGGCATTCTATTTGTCCTTATGTGAAAATCTTGTCTCTAATTTCATAGTGTAACTACATCTCTCAAATAAAGTATTTGTTTCAGGAGTAAGTGGTTGCCAGTTTACATGATTCAATTGCTACATTGACTCAGGATGCCCATGTCTATCAGGCTGGATGGAGATATAATGGAAAACTTCCCATCTATGATAGCAGACTTTTACTGTATGTTTTATTAGGGAAGGGAATGAGTTAATTTGACAGGACTGTGCTGGTAGCACCAACACTACAAGAGGGACTTAAACTTTCTGTAGGCTAAGTTTGAGTAATAAGGCACTGCTGCTCAGTGTAGCAGAAAAGCTTGGAAGCATTTCAGTGACAGCTGTTTAGGGAAAAGCTGAGCTTCTAGGCTTTTGCCTCTATACAAAGGCACTGCTAAACATCACTGCGAGAAGAGCAACACCACACAAAATCGAGGCTTAAATAAGAGCAAAGAGAAACAAGTTTTAAGCTAAGTACCAATTAGGAAAGCAGACAACAAGCCTTCTACCAGTAATCCTCCAACTCAGACAGGATAGATCAGCACACTTCTGACACAAGGTTGCAGAAAAACATCTTCTTAATGTAGAATAGCTGGTTTGGATCCCAAGTACAACAGGAACACACAAACTACCTACAACAACCCTACAACTAGCAGATATAATGTAATACAGTGCAGTTAACTTGTTAAAGCAGCTGCAGACAATACAGTTTTTTTTTAATTTCTGAAGTACAGTCATAATATATAAGACAAGTTCAAAAAGAAGGTTGAGCTATTTTGTGTACTCCCCAGCTCAGACAGACCAGGAAAACAGCTACATCCACTAGGTGAATAATCCCAGTTTCTAATGTAAAAGCACGGTAAAAGACTGTCTGGAGTGAAATGCTACCAGAAACAAACTTAAAAGGTATGAAATGCTACCACAAACAAACTTGAAGATATGGATGCAGCAGTGTACTTTAAACAGCTTATAAAAGCATGATTATTCAATAAAAATTTTTGCTTTGTATAAATGAGCCAAGAGCCACTCAATTGCACAGAACTTCTAAAGACACTAAAACAAAGATAAAATGATTAATAAGCCCACCAGCCAATAAAAGTATATGCAGAAATTTCATGTTGAATGTTTGCAAAATGTGCTGTATTTTGCTTTAAAATATTGTCCATAGTATGCAGTACAGAACAAAGTAAGTCTGACTTCTTTTTCCTGAATATGGCTAAATGATATTTTCTTCTTTCTAGTGAAGCACAAATGTATTTGCATAAGACATACACCACACAGCTACATCCACCTTTGTTGATTTGGTTGCTGTACCTTTGATTTGTTGCATTGTAGTACACCAACACTTCAATCAATTCTTAATCACTGAGCATGACAAAGTAGTCATTTTTCTGTGTTGTGTACATGGCTACACCATGGAGTACAGTGAGAAGGCCTTTAGTCAGGCTGTGTAAGGCACATGCTGAAGCCCTTTGATCTTTGTTAGAAACCTTTGAGGTCTCTCCAGTTGCTGCAGGAGGTTTGCATAGCTGGTACATGCTGAACAGGGCATTATGCACAATTATGGGCCAGATTAGTGGTGATTATAGAGGGGTTATAACCTCTTTTGCTCTCAAGGCGATGCCTTTCCTAATCAAGTATGCTATGCAGAAAGCATTCCTTACTCAGTATTCACATGGTGGTCAAATTTAAGGTTGTAGTCAACTTGTGATCCCAGGTTCCTTATCACTTTGTGGGTACTTAGGGTATTGTTATTGATTTGAAAATGCACTCACTCGAGGCACTCCTTAAAATGGAGAACATCGACATCTGTGCAGTGACAGAGACCTGGTTCAAAGCTCCAGAGGGTACCCCTGCATTGCCAGGCTATAATTCATACCACACCTTTCGGCCAGCTAACCCGGACCAAAACACTAAAGGTGGAGATGTGTCCATATTCATTAAGGATATCCACACCTCCAAGCTAGTATCTCAGCATAATGCATCCGAGATTATCCAAGTTCAACTAACTCTGGGCAAGACCACAATCCAGACTGTAGCTTGCTACACTCCTTTCCACCATGCCCCAGGATTCCCACTCCTCTTTTCTTGATACACTGGAAAATATTAGGGTACAACCCAACACCCTAATAATGGCTGATTTCAACTACCCCACCATTAACTGGAAAAACTACTCATGTACCAACTCTTTTGCTCAATGTTTCTGAAATTCATCAATTCCAATGCCTTGGATCAACGTATCCACACCCCCAGCAGGGGAAGCAATATCCTAGACCTGGTCATCACTAACATGGAAGACCAGTGTTCCACACCAGAGGTCAGTTCCATGTTGGTCAGATCCGACCACAAGCTAATCACCCTAGCCATCCACATCC
Organism: Protopterus annectens; assembly: GCF_019279795.1. NCBI lineage: Eukaryota > Metazoa > Chordata > Ceratodontiformes > Protopteridae > Protopterus > Protopterus annectens. The sequence continues at coordinate 1,555,594,326 of NC_056733.1, forward strand.
CACTCCCACCCCTATCAGGAAAACAACTGTAAATAATTTCTCCAAAGCCAACTTCACGCTTCTTAAGACAGAAGTGGCAAATGTCACGACACCCATGCATATATACAGTAGAGGTATGACTGCTGAATCCTACACAAATGCACTTTATAAGCACTTACATGAGTGCATGGATCGTGCTATCCCTAACAGAACCAAGATGCTATCCTCCAAAAAAAGCAAACCAATCTGGTGGTCTTCTGCCATAAACAAACTCTACAACAGAAGAAAGAAACTGTTGCAAAAAAAGAGTAAAATCCCATGATTGAAGGAACTCCCTGGTAGTAAGAAACTGAGATCCCTCATAAAATCCTAGAAAGCTAGTTATGAAAAACCAATCACCACTGATTCTAAAGACAACCACAAAGCATTATATAGTTATGTCAAGAATCTCAATGGCAACACTCAGATCTGCTCTGAGTTACAGCACAATGACACTAAATATACAGAACCAACTGATATTGCCAACATCCTGGCAGATAGGTACAGTGCTAACTTTACCCCCCTCTCACCCTCTAAAGGGTCCATCTCTATACCGGAAGAATGCAAAGTTCCTGTAATCACGGCTGCACAGGTAAAAACCTCACTCTCCAAAGCCAAGAACACAGCATCCATGGGACCTGACAACATCTCAGGGTACCTTCTACATGAACTACAGAATGAACTGGCATCCCACCTAAGTAACATGTTCAATCATAGCCTCACCTCAGGCTTTGTGTCCATTGATAACCATGACGGTTATCCCACTCCACATAGGGGGAGCCATGACAGACCCCGGGAACTACCACCCCATTAGCCTGATGAGCTTGGTTTGCAAGGCCATGGAATGTATCATCATGGAACTCATAAACAAAGGCATTGCAGATCTCCAGACTCTGGACCCCACACAGTTCGGATTTGTAAAAGGCAGATCATGTCTGCTAAACCTGACAGACTTCTTTGAAGCAGTCACCAAAGGCATAGATGAGGGTAAGGTGGTTCACACAGCCTATCTAGATCTCGCCAAGGTGTTCAACACCATCCCCCACTCTGGAATTATAGATAAACTCACTAAACTAGGTATAAATCCCTATGTCACTAGATGGGTTGCCAACTGGCTCACTGACAGAACCCACACTGTGACTCCAAATACAGTGACAAGTGGTGTATACAGGGTTCAGTCATGGGTCCTCTCCTGTTTGTTATCTACTTTTCTGAAGTATAGACTGACATAGAAGGTCTTTGGCTAACTAAGTTCGCAGATGACTGCAAACTAGGAGCCATAATCGAAACTCCTAATGATGTGGACATACTACAAAAGGGCCTCACTTTGACAGATGCCTGATGTCAAAGCCATGGCCTCAAGCTCAATGCCAAAAAGTGCATTGTCATCCCCTTTGGTAAAAACTCTGTACCCATGAGCTACCACATAGGCGGTAGTCTACTTAACACCAAAAGTGTGATAAGAGACCTTGGGACACAGGTGGACAGTAGTCTCTCCTTTGATAATCATATCACCACAGTGACCAGGCAATCCTTCTACATGGCACACCTCATCACAAAATGTTTCTCATCCAGAAAAAAAGAGGTCATTGTTCCCCTCTGCTCATCACTCATTAGACCCATTATAGAGTACAACACCCCTTTTGGTATGTACCTCACAAGACATCTACAACAACTGGAAAGGCCACAGAAATACCTCACAAAGAGGATTACTGGTCTTAAAAAGGTGCCCTACACAGACCGTCTCAGAAAAATCCAGCTTTACCTCATCGCATATTGCCTACTCAGAGGTGATCTCTGCCTAATATGCAAAGCTGTGTCAAACCCAGAGCTGTTGGACATGCTCCACTTAAAGAAATCACAATCCCTCTAAACTACATGCTCTAGGAACCTAAACCTTGTCACCACAATAAACAGAACATGCTGGAGGGATAGATTCCTGTCCCTGAGACTTCCCATAATCTGGAACAGACTACCTATCTGTATCAAACAAAGCTCCTCATTAGCACTCTTCAAGAAAAATCATGATGATTGGATGGGTAATAGAAAATTCACCCCGGGGATCACTTATGTGGCTCTGCTTGACAGGGGCACAGGAAAATAATTTTCTTGGGTGGCAAAAGCCAGGGTACCTTTTTGGCTAGGCTTGTATAGGCCCTAGGGCCAATAGCTTAGTACCTACCTATGAACCTATGAACCTATGAAGGGACCTTGTTTGTGCTGAAGGGAATCATAATGCATTTCTTTGCATTCAGTTTGAGACCATGACTAATACACAAGTTGTTGGTCTGTGTGAGATCCACCAGGAGTATACTGACATCACATGGGGATACAATGATTGCACCTAGTTTGCAGTCGTATGCAAACTTGGTCAGCCACAACCCCTTAGCTTTGACCTGAACTTCTGAGAAGTATACACCAAAGAGTAGGGGGGCCCAGCATTGATCCCCTGTGGCACACCATTGGTAACAGGTCTGCTGGTTAATGCGGAGTCACCCACTTTGATATTGTGTATCCAGTTTATGAGCCAGTTGGCAACCGATCTTACAGCGAAGGGGTTTATATTCAGTTTGTTTATCGGTAATGCCTAAATGTGTGATTGTGTCAAAAGCTTTTGCCAAGTCAAAGTATGCTGTATGCACAGATTTGCCCTCGTCAATGGCCCTAGTCACATTTTCAAAGAACTCCACCAGGCTTAACAGACAGGCTCTACCCTTAACAAAGCCAAATTGGCTAGGATACAGGGTTTGGGGGTTGCCTCTATCTTTATTTATGAGGTTCATTATGATACATTCTATGGTCTTACAGATTAGGTTGGTCAGGCTTATGGGTCTGTAATTCCCTGGGACTGTTGCTAAGCCACCTTTGTGGAGGGGAATAACTGCTGCTGTTTTCCGTTCCGCAGGAACAAAGCCTGTGGTTAGGCCATGCTGAAAAGGGCACTTAATGGTTCATAGGTTCATAGGTTCATAGGTAGATACTAGGCTATCTGCCCTAGGGCATTTATAAGCCTAGCCAGAGTGTATTTGGCTTCCGCCTCCCTATTAGATTAGCCTACTGCACAGTAGGCTAATCTAATAGGGAGGCAGAAGCCAAATACACTCTGGCTAGGCTTATAAATGCCCTAGGGCAGATAGCCTAGTATCTACCTATGAACCTATGAACCATTAAGTGCCCTTTTCAGCATGGCCTAACCACAGGCTTTGTTCCTGCGGAACGGAAAACAGCAGCAGTTATTCCCCTCCACAAAGGTGGCTTAGCAACAGTCCCAGGGAATTACAGACCCATAAGCCTGACCAACCTAATCTGTAAGACCATAGAATGTATCATAATGAACCTCATAAATAAAGATAAAAACAGTAGAAACCTAGCATGTGCAGAACAGTAGAAACCAAGCATGTGCAGAACTAATGGTGATGCTAGTTCATGTTTTAGTCTGTTTAGAAGACAGCCTGGGATGTTGTCTGATCCCATAGAGATTGTGTTTTTTTCCTTACACAAGACTTTGAGGACCTGTTCTTCTGATATGGGGGGGGGGGGGTTGGGGGAAGGTTTGTGATATGTTATGAGGGGATAAGGGAGAAAAATGTTCATCAAACCTATCCACTAGCAGGTTTGCTATCTCTGTGGGGTCAGTGTGTGTGATACTCTTGGTCACTAGTTCTGCACATGCTTGGTTTCTACTGTTTTTAATTTCTCCAAGTCTTTTGGGTTTCTAATACCATGATGGGAACGGACCCCATTCCTAACTCAAAGTACGATTAAAGTTCATGAAATTAGTATTGTTTCACTCTTTGACGTTTGCCAAAAGTGCTCTTCGGAGCAACCGCAATGTGCCCAGTAATGACTCCTTCTGCAATTCATATGGTGTTACATGAATTGGTAACTATATCTAAATACGATTGTAAATACGTTTTTATAAGACCAGTTGCTCCTACTACTACTGGAACTGTCTGGGTATCTTTCTTCCACATGGCTCTCGTTTCTGCCTGCATATCCAGGTATTTTATGACTTTGTGTCTCTCTGTACACAAGACACTGTAGTCACCGGGTGTGGCGATTTCAATGATCAATGCTACTTTTGTCTTTTTTTCTTGGACCACTATATCCGGTTTTCTAGTGTCTATCTTTTGAACTGTTGGTATTGGGTGATCCCATGTGATATATACTTCATTTTCTATTATTCTTTGTGGCTCATGTTTCCAGTGTTTTTCAACCACTTTAATACCATAATATTTGCACAATCTCCAGTGTAACAGTCTCGCCATATTGTTTATTTATTTTATTTATTTATTTTACATTTGTTGATTGGGCTAGTCTAACTGGATATATGTCCATTTTCAGTAGAGGCCCGGGGAGAAATGCTCCAGGAAATAACATACAGTTTAACAAAAATAGCATAGAGACAGTCTTATGCAGCAATAATTATAACATAAAAAAAACAGTTTTAAACAGCTGTATTTATAACAGAAAGTGTAAGCTAAAGAAATTGGTAAAGAAAATGATAAAATATAGAAGAATAAACTTTTTTTTTTTTTTTTTTTTTTAAATAAGGTACTCTTATTAGGAACAAATCTTAGTAGGTCGTAGTTTACTAGTATACATGTATAATTTATATGAGAGAAAAAGAAGTATTTTAAGAAGTTTTGTAATTGGAGAAGGTAGAAGATCAGAGACAAGAAATTATTATGCCTTTCAGTATACAGTCCCTCTGGCATTAGTGCATCGCAACCAGCAACAAGGTTTGTGACTGTTTCCAATTCAGTTTTACAAAACCTACATATGTCTGTTTCTAGCACATGTTCAATGGACTTTGTAAACCAACATGTACATAGCTCACTATCTTGGGCTGCCAATATTAACCTTTCATTTCTTGATGTGAATTCACCTCTCCTTAACCATTCCTGTGTTCATTCTTGATCAACATGAGGCTCTTTCAAAAGTTTTCTATACTTGCAACTGTACATTTTTTTTCCACATTTCTTGCCTTCTCATCTGGTCCTTCACTTTATATTCCTTATTTTGTTTTTTAGCACATTAAGTTGCTGCCTGGTTTTTATCTAGTTCTGGTTTAATTTCCATTCCTGATTGATGTCGATATGCTTCTGCTAAATTAAGCAGAAAAGTCATCTTAGATTTATTCCCCTCATGTTTCAAAACTTTCACTACATTTGGATCCTGTGAGATCAGCAGATATGAGTGGAGTCCCATGATTGTTTATCTGTACGTGTAATCAATTTCAAGGAGGCCAATCCCTCCTTCGATGCGGGGAATATATAATCTTGGTATACACTGATTTTTAAAAATCATGTGGTAAGCATGAAGCATCCTTCTTGTTTTAATATCCAATCTATCCAACACTTTTTGGGGCCAGTCAATCACTCCAAGACTATAAGTTAGGACAGGAAGAGCAAATAGATTTATGGCTTCAATCTTGTTCCTAGATGTCAATGCTGTTTTCAGGATTAATTTAAGTCTTCTAAAGTACTCCTTACTGAGATTTATTCACATTTGCTCATGTTTTATTGCCGATCTTTCATCAGTTCCCAAGTATTTATACACTCCCTCTTGCTCAAGTTCTTTTATATCACATTCTTGTCCCAAACTTATGTTTTCCTGGTGCTGCAGTTTTCCTTTTTTAAAGGTTGCTTTTGCACATTTATCAAGACCAAATCACATTCCAATATCATCTGACAAAGTTTTGACAGCCTGCTGCTATGCTTTCAATTCCTCATCTGATGAGCTATGCAGTTTTAAATCAACAACACAGAGGAGATGAAAAGTCATTAGACTTTGTTGTTTTCTAGAAGCCAAATTGTAGCCATGGCCTAAGCTGTTAAGTAAACAGCTTAATGGATTAATGGCAAGCCAGAATAGCAACGGTGACAGAAAGTCACCCTGGAATAGCCCCTTTGAATTTTTATCCCTGGGATAATTGTCCTTTATCATGGCTTAATTGCAAAGTGGTCTGCCACTGTTTCATGATTACTGTAATGTAGTCAATCAGTGTAGGGTGTATCTTATACATTTTTAAGCACTCTTTCATCCATGAATGACGAATATTATCAAATGCTTTTTTGTAGTCAATCCATGCCATAATTAGATTCCTCCCCTTCTTGCAGTTCTTCACTATAACTTTGTTTAACAACAAATGATCCTTTGTTCCATATGGCTTTCTTGTATTGCCCATTTGTTCTACTGCCATAATTGAGTTTTCTTCTAAATGACTATAAAATCTGTCAGCATCAATTCCCGTGTATAGTTTGTACATTATTGGAAGACAAGTTATTGATTTCTAATTTTTAGGGTAGCTTGCAGGTTCACTCTTAAGTAATAGCATTGTTTTTCCTGTTGTTAACCAGTGCGGTGTGAGTTTGGGGTGCACATATAAATAGTTCTTACTCATGGCTATGTCCTCATGCAAAGAAGTTAATACTTTAAGCCAAAAGTTAGGTACTTCATCTGGGCCTGGAGTTTTCCATTTAGAGACTTTTTTCAACTTTATTTCAATCTCTCTAGCTGTTATTTCATCCCATTTCGTATCCTTTACCTTTAAACTTCTTATTCTTTCTTTTACTTATTCTATCCATTTAGCATCTGTGTTATGTTTCACAGGATCTTCGTAGATACTTCTCAGTGGCAGCTGGTGACTTCAAATCAAAGGGGGGCTGCAGGAGACAGCTGAATGGGTGGGGTCAATGGGAAGGGGTGTGACCAACTAGAAAGGGGAGGGGCAATGCTTAAAACCACAAAAAATAACTAAATACACTACCCTGGGTGCCAAACCATCATTATGAATGTCCAATAAAGACAAAATGAAGTGTAGAAGAATACAAATATTTCATTGCGTTGGCTGCATGACAGCTTACTTAATATCTAGATGGAAACGAAAAGGTTGCGAGGCATGAAAAATTACTTTTTAAATACATTAATGGAATGCCAGTCAAAATCAAGTATAAGAAAAACAAACAGAATTCAACTCAAACCACTTCTTGCACTGCAGTTCTAATTATAATTTATATTCAGCTTTATTAAAGTACTAAGTAACATGCTGAAAGTAGAAATCTCTGATGCCCCCACTTGTAAAAATGTTTCTTATCCGAAAAAAGACCTGCTGCCTGACAACTATCTACTTGTTTCATGGGGAACACATGATCAAAGTAAAAAATGGAAAGCAAACAAGAAATAAGCTCAAGATACATTGCTTAAAAGGATTACTGTACAGGTTATGGACCACACAATTGGCATTCTGTTTAGTTTACGGGTAAAGCCTACAGAGATGACTGTAAGTCTCCAAGTGTAATGAGCTTCTTAAAATAATATAATCCTGTCCTTTATTACAAATACTGTCATATGCATTTCAATACCCAAGGCTTATACATTATCTAGTTAAGTATTCTCTACATGGCAACAACAGAAAGGCTTTCAATGTTGGCAGTTCTTTAACAGTATGTTTATTAAAGCTTACTTGCATCTTACAATCTCAGCCAGGCTTACCTGATGGTCATTAAAGTATTGCTACTTAAACACAGAGCAACAGTCACTTTGAGTAATAAGCATAAATCAACAGTACAAAAAATATGACAGAAACCAGACCATTCTGCAAAAATCAAGGACAGATGAAAAGCCACTCTAGTACTTGTGTCTACCTTGGATGGGGGATAGTCTGCATATTTAAACTGCATAACTATTCCTTGCCTTGCTTTGACACATCCAGAGTCACTACATGGGGGAGTGGGGTGCAACAAGTATGTCACAATTTGAAATGTCTCTGGCTGACTGTGATGGCTCTGACACATTTGTGATACCTCTCAACCTCAGAGCAAGAAATCTGGACAAAGCCATGCAAAGAAGTGGGACAAAGGCCCAAAAATAAGGACAATTTTTAAATATTGCTCTTATAAACTTAGAAACATAATAGAATAGGTCTTGCATTAGTATGAATTGTCTGAATGGTATGAAATCTGAAACTCAAATGTCTGTCATTATTTTCTAACTTCAGTCTTTAATGATATGTCACTAATTTGTCAAAACAAAACACAATTTTATGAAAAATGGACCAAAAATGTGATGTAAAATATAAAATAGCCACACAATACAGCTGGGAACCTGTCAAAGAATGGACACTTTAATATTAGTGCTGCTAACTTGAGCAGCTGACAAAATAAAAGAATCTACATGCATTTCTGAAATAAAAGTAATCTATAACTGATTATTACAGTTATTTCTTAATTGTAAACCCTCCATGTTTTCTTCCAAAATTGCTATTTTGCGGAGGGATTATTAGGGGTAAGAGCAACATTTTGAGCCAAAATCAGGGACAGTTGAAAGGTTTGGCTATGCCTAATTCTTTAAAGCAATTTATTTGCATGTACCTCTCAACCTGTTAATGCAATAAATCTGGACAAGGCCAAATATATTGGGGGAACATATAAACAGTACTAAAAATTGCAATTGTATAAACTGAGGCAGTTGATAGAAAAACAGGTTTTACTTTAGCATGCATTTTCTGAAGGTTATGAAGTCTGAAACTCAGTGTGTCATTATTTAGTGACTTAATTCCTAAGTGATTTGCCAGAAAACCACAAATTTTATGAGGAACAAACCAATAATAAGAAGCAACAATCTATTACTTCTTTGAAAACCTGGACAGTTGGGAGGAATAGTTCAGCTGGGGCTGTCTTTAAGTTTGCCACCCTTCCCCCTCACAAAATCATGGTCGAATGGAGCCTCCCCCTGCAGCCATTCCAATGATCCATTACTTGGCTATTTCACTCCATTTACCATAAACACTAATGTGGATACTGATTTACTTCTATGATGATTTGGACTTCATTTGAAAGTTTTATTTTGCATTTTACAGCACAAACACTAAGACATCTGCTAAACAAACTTAGCATTAAAACTTCTCTGCCCTTGAAACTCACATTCATTGAAACAACATTGAAACCCACATTCAAAGAAAATACACTTTACCACTGGCAGATAAAGATTAATTCTGGGCTGTTTTCAAATCATAGGCCCCTTACATATGAAACATACATGTGCGCTTTGATACACCTTCCTATTGTTTTGAACATTTTTCCAGTAAACTATGAAACAAAAGGCATGCACCAATAATGACAAAACTGCCCAATTCAGAACATCTTTCCAGTAAACAATGAAACAAAATGCATGCACCCATAATGACAGAACTGCCCAGTTCAGAACATTTCCATCATAAAAGTCTACTCACACTTCTACAGTCCACCATTATCAGTAAATATGCACAATTCTACAGTCCACCATTATCAGTAAATATGCACAGTTCTACAGTCCACCATTATCAGTAAATATGCACAATCTCTGAAAAAGTAAAAAAGTCATCTAAATAATTCCACATTAAATAAATCTGTAACTAATGAAGAGGTTGCTGCTAGCAAACACCTTTATATTTCATGGTTTCATCGAAAAATAAAGTGTCTGATGCCCCTGAGGAATAAATTGCCTATATTACAGTAAAAACGATAAGCTAGTAATATTGCAATAGGAAATTGATGGCAAACTGATAACAGGCTCATAGTTAGTATCTTAACTTTTTCAGTATGGCAGCATTTACCTCTTGTGGGAGTAGAACCAACAACCTTTTGCATCAAAAAGCAAGTACACAACCTGTTGTGCTATTAACAATGCAAGCTGACTTAGCATAAGCAGCACTAAACTTATCTTCCCCTGCAGCTCTCAGCTCCTTGTAAAATCTATTCAATACTCAACTACACCTCAACTTTGCAGCACAAGAAATCTGGAAAAAGCCAAATGTATTGGGGGGGGGTCAAAAGCCCCAAAACCAGGGACACATTAAACATTGCTTGTATAATCTTGGAAAGTTGCTAGAATAAAATGCTATGTTACCACCATACATTTTACTGCCAAGGTCCCTGTGCAAAAGATGCAGAGCAACATACCACTATGCCAAATCAGCTGCTTTGTGAAAGAAAAATGCTGTGTTACCACCATACATTTTACTACCAATGTCCCTGTGCAAAACAGTCAGAGCAACATACCACTATGCCAAATCAGCTGCTCTGTGAAAGAAAAATGCTGTGTTACCACCATACATTTTACTACCATTGTCCCTGTGCAAAATAGTCAGAGCAACATACCACTATGCCAAATCAGCTGCTTTGTGAAAGAAAAATGTTGTGTTACCACCATACATTTTACTGCCAAGGTCCCTGTACAAAACAGTCTCAACACACCACTATGCCAAATCAGCTGCTTTGTGAAAGAGCGGAAGACTGAAACTTAAATGGCTATCATTTAATGAATTCAGTTCTCACCATAGCTGTCAACCTCTTAGCACAAAACACCTGGACAAGCCCAGTAATGAGGGAATACCACCCTCAAACATATTCAGTGAATTCAGTTCTTGCCATAGCTGTCAACTATAGCACAAAAAACCTGGTCAAAGCCAACAATGGGGTAATACAGTCCCAAAAATAAGGACAAATTTCAAATATTCATCTTATAAACTTAGACAATTGCTAGAATAAAAGGTTATGTTACTATGTATTTTCTGAAGAATATGAAGTCTGAAATTCAAAAGCCTGCCAATTTTACTTCTGATGGAATAAAAACAATTTTCAGCAGAGGCCCAGGGAGAAATACTGCAGACACATGTCTTTGTAAAATGGCAGGACACCAGAGCAAATCCACACAAACACAGGGATGAGATGCAGACTCAATTTTACTTCTGATGGAACAAAAACAAATTTCAGCAGAGGTCCGGGGAGAAATACAGCAGACCCATGTCTTTGTAAACTGGCAAGACACCAGAGCAAATCCACACAAACACAGGGATGAGATGCAAACTCCCCACAGAAGGCACCCCAGCCAAGAATCAAACTAAAAAACCTATAACTGTGAGGCAACAATGCTACCACTGCACCATCAAATATCAAGTGTTGGGGTATTTAGAAACCACAGATATTATGAGGAAAGATCAGATCAAATATGAGGCAAAAATCTGCAATTTTTTTTACAAATGGTGGTGGGTAGTGAATTCAGGTCCTTAACACCTGCATACAAGGTACAGGGTTCAAGCCTGAAGTATTCCCTTCCACACCACCATGAGTTTGTTCTAGCCACCAGTATATAGCAACTGGGGCATTTACACACACACACACACACACACACACACCACTCACACACTAGACTGGGTAAGTGTAGTTAGCTGAAGTAACCTGTTTTGAGACATGACCTTGACAAATACAATATGTTAAAAATTCAAAAGACTACTGAATTTTATATTATGGCAATGACTTGACTTTAGTAAAACAGGTTTTCAGCAGGTAAGCATATTTTAAAAGTTTAATATATGATGATCAGACACCAAGTGTAAAATAGTTACCTTCATTTTACAAGCGTGATTACAACATTTGGATACTGTGATGTCATGTGACAGCATTATAAGGGTGTCACTAAAATGCTACATGACAACATCCAATGACATAAATAGCTCCACTTCACTCGTCTGTAGCGGAAATATTGCAGGCCAACACCAGTGCAAAGTTGACCTTTATAGTAATTAAGCTATCTCTGTTTTCTCCACCTTTACATAAAAGAACACATAGCTCACTTTTAAGAAATCCGGACTAAAACAACTTAAAATCATAAGAAGCAGCGTATTTTTTTCCACCATCTTAGCAGTGCATATATTTCATTTATCAGAGCCTGCGTCATTTACTACAGTACTTTCTCTATAGTGCTATAACAAGTCTTTGATGATGCTTTTGGAATGCTGAATTATGAAAAAATATAACAGGCATGGCAGGCACTTGGCAAGCACATATGACAGAAGATATGCTCCAACAACTGCAGCATTATATTTGTTTACTTAAAATAGCATCCTTTCCAAATTGTATGGAATTGCGTATTATCCTATTGAATCCACACTGTCTCTTTCACTAACATTCAAAGTCAAAGGCACGCAAACACACACACACACACACACACACACACACACACACACACACACACACACACACACACACACACACACAGAGGAGAACTTCATGTACCACTGCCATGGCAAACTGCAGCAGGTACAGAGAGAACTCATTACTCAACAAGCATAAAGAATTTCTTTAATGGCTGATATTAAAAAACAACTAAAACAAAATGGAGAGAAAGAAATTCCTTAAATTAAATAAGTTAATGCAACTTTCTCTCAAAAAATGTGTAATTAGCAGAAATACTGGTTTGTTTTTACCTTGAGATTCATAATGACAAACAATGACAATTAAAAAAGATGCAGTTGGCTGGGACAATAAAAAATACTACACATACCACCAAGAAGAAAACTCTCTGTACTAGCTATTAGCTGACAAATATAGGCCGCCAAAAAAATAGAAATCCAAATCCTTCACTTGACTGTGACTCACGAATCAGTCCACAACTAAAACTGGCTGCAACTGTTTGCTTCTCGCTCTTTTCTGAGCACATAAAGCCCGGGAAGAGAGCGACAACCAATCAGCAGCCATTTAGCCCAAGCACGTCATGTACGTGCCAGCGGACGTGGCAGTCTGAACCCCTTCCAATTCTATGCGGTTCCAAACCACATAGACTGCTGGGCATCACACTGATGCCTTAATTTGCTCTCCGGGCTGCAGCAGAAACAAAGAAAAAAAAAATGTCTTTATTTAAAACTGCCGCAACCCGAGGTGGTCAAAGTGCACATGCGCATACTCGTCGAGGCAGGAACTTGAAAGATGAGTCAGAGTAGTCAACTGAACTGTCTGAGACAGTAAAAAAAAATAATAATTAAACAAAAAAGTACTTTTTTCTTTTTTTTTGCTGAGGGGGCTGCAGTCCGGCAGTACAATGCCACAAGGCGCCCCTGATACTTCTCCAAAATGTATCTACTTCCTCTTTTTTTGGCGGTCTTTCAATTCCTTTTACCTTATTTCCCAATTCTCTATAAAACTTTTTGAGTCATCAATAAATTGCTTATTTTGTGCTTTTCCCTTATATTTATCTTCATATCTTCTAAGTCTTTCCACCTGTTTTGAAATTTTTAGTTTATCTCCAATATTGCATAATAGACCCTGGTCTGTTCTAATACTGTGCATTGCTTTTATCACATCTATCTATCTTAGTAGTTTTGTTGATCTCTTCCCTCTTCTATAATTTTCTAACAGTGACACTTCTTGTCTTAGCTGCTTTATAGTGTTCTCTGTTTGATATTTTCATGATGGTATTCACTTTCTCCCCCTCTTTTCCCTTGCTACCCTGTTTTCCTGTGATAGAACTTTATCAGTTATTAATTTAGCAGCACAGTAATATATTCTGTTTACTTCTATTATATTGCATGAATTTCTATGGACAGTCCTAATTACTGTGTTCATTTGTTTTATCAAGTTTCTAACTTTTGGGATTTTATTAAATTTCTGCAGTCTACTTCTCTCATTGATCTTGATACATCTGCCTTTTTCTATTAAATCAAGCAACTCTTCTCTGAACTAATTCTCTTCCATACTGAGGGCACATCCCTTGTTTTCCGTTTCCTGCTGACATTCTATAGAAAGTTCTATAGCATCTTCCTGTGGCACATTCTCTTCAGTTATATCCTGTGTCATCTGTTGTTCTGTCATATGGGAACTCACTGGCCTATCACTCCCCAACATTGACTGCATCAGAGTTTCCACCGTTTCCTGTTCCTTTTCTTGCTGTCTAGCTTCAAATGAACATTTATACTGTTTTCCTGTGGAAGGCTCCAAAACATTTTGATATGGCACCTGACCGATTGCTTCCTCTTTCACTGATTTTCCCTTAATTTGGATATCCATTGCTCTATCCTGTTGGGGTGTTTCTGTACTCTATTTACTACACTGAGTCTTTCTCTTTCTGCTGTTCCATAACCTCAATTTCTATTTCTTTGACTTCTCCATTACTAATTTCTCTTTATACTGCCCAGAACAAGCTGATATAGTGTCATATTGTGCTTACTTGTAAAACCCTTGTCACATATGAAACATTTGTAGGGTTTCTGGTCATTATCTCTTTTCTGGTTGATATGAACACTCTGATGTGCTGCTAGATTCTGCTTACTTATAAAGCCCTTGTCACACGTGACACATTTTTAGGGTGTCTGCTGTTTTTAATTTCAACAAGTCTTTTGGGTTTCTAATGCCATGACGGGAATGGACCCCATTCCTAAGTCAAAGTGCAATTAAAGTTCATGAAATTAGTATTTTTTCACTCTCTGACATAAGCCAAAAGTGCACTTCACAGCACCCACAATGTTAATGACTCCTTCTGCAATTTGTACGGTCTTACATGAATTGATAACATATCTAAATACAATTGTAAATTATTTTTTATAAGACCAGTTACTCCTACTACTATTGGAACTGTCTAGGCATCTTTCTTCTGCATGGCTCTCATTTCTGTCTGCAGATCCAGGTATTTTATGACTTTGTGTCTCAATGTATGTAAGACACTGTAGTCACTAGGTGTGGCAATTTCAATGATCAATGCTACTTTTGTCTTCTTTACTTGGACCACTATATCCGGTTTTCTAGCATCTATCTTTTGAGCTGTTGGTATTGGATGATCCCATGTGATATAAACTTCATTATTTTCTGTGATTCTTTGTGGCTCACGTTTCCAGTGGTTTTTAGCCACTTCAGTACCATAATGTTTGCACAATCTCCTGTGTAGCAGTCTCGCCACATTATTATGCATTTCAGTATACAGTCCCTCTGCCATTAGTGCGTCACAACCAGCAACAAGGTGTGTGACTGTTTCCATTTCAGTTTTACAAAACCTACATATGTCTGTTTCTCCCACATGTTCAATGGACTTTGTAAACAAGCGTGTACATAGCCCACTATCTTGGGCTGCCAATATTAACCTTTCATTTCTTGATGTGAATTCTCCTCTCCTTAACTATTCCTGTGTTTCTTCTTGATCAACACAGATCTCTTCCAGATGTTTTCTATACTTGCAAATATTTATGTTTTTTCCACATTTCTTGCCTTCTCATCTGGTCTTTCATCTTATATTCTTTCTATTGTTTTTAGCACATTCAGTTGCTGCCTTGTTTTTATCTACTTCTGGTTTAATTTCCATTTCTGCCTGACGTTGATATGCTTCTGCTAAATTAAGCAGAGATGTTATCTTAAATTTATTCTCCTCATGTTTCAAAACTTTCACTACATTTGGATCCTATGAGGTCAGCAGATATGTGTGGAGTCCCACAATTGTAGATCTATACATGTAATCAATTTCAAGGAGGCCCATCCCTCCTTCGGAGCGGGGAATATATAATCTTGGTATACACTAATTTTTATAAATCATTTGGTAAGCATGAAGTATCCTTCTTGTTTTAATATCCAATCTATCCAACACTTTTTGGGGCCAGTCAATCAGTCCAAAACTATAAGTTAGGACATGAAGAGCAAATTGATTTATGGCATGGATCTTGTTCCTAGACGTCAATGCTGTTTTCAGGATTAATTTAAGTCTTCTAAAGTACTCCTTACTGAGTTTATTCACATTTATTCATGTTTTATTGCTGATCCTTTGTCAGTTTCCATGTATTTATACACTCCCTCTTGCTCAAGTTCTTTTATATCACATTCTTGTCCCAAACTGATGATTGCCTTGTGCTGCAGTTTTCCTTTTTTTAAAGGTTGCTTTTGAACATTTATCAAGACCAAATGGCATTCCAATATCATCTGACAAAGTTTTGACAACCTGCAGCTGTGCTTTCAGTTCCTCATCTGATGAGCTATACAGTTTTAAATCACTGACAAAGACAGGATGAAAAGTCATTAGACTTTGTTGTTTTCTAGAAGCCAAATTGAAGCCATGGCCTAAGCTGTTAAATAAACAGTGTAATGGATTAATGGCAAGGCAGAATAGCAATGGTGACATAGACTCACCCTGGAATATCACCCTTTGAATTTTTATGCCTGGGATAATAATCTGTCCTTTATCATGGCTTAATTGCAAAGGTGTCTGACACTGTTTCATGGTTACTGTAATGTAGTCAATCAGTGTAGGGTGTATCTTATGCATTTTTAAGCACTATTTTATCCATGAATGTGGGATACTATCAAATGCTTTTTTGTAGTCAATCCATGCTATACTTAGATTCTTCCGCTTCTTACAGTTCTCCACTATAACTTTGTTTAACAACAAATGATCCTTTGTTCCATATGACTTTCTTTTATTGCCCTTTTGTTTTACTGCCATAATTGAGTTTTCTTTTAAATGATTATAAACTCTGTCGGCGTCAGTTCCCATGTATATACGTCGGAAGACAAATTATTGGTCTATAATTTTTAGAGTACCTTGTAGGTTCACTCTTAAGAGCATTGTTTTTCCTGTTGTTAACCAGTGTGGTGTGTGCTCGGGATGTGCATGTAAATACTTCTTACTCATGGCTAAATCCTCGTGCAAAGAACTTAATACTTTAAGCCAAAAATTAGGTGCTGCATCTGGGCCTGGGGTTTTTCAGTTAGAGGCTTTTCTCAACTTTGTTTCAATCTCACTGGCTATTTCAGCACATTTCATATCCTGTACCTTTAAACTTCTTATTCTTTCATTTACTTCTTCTTTCCATTTAGCATCTTTGTTATGTTCCACAGAATCTTCATAGATACTTCTCCAAAATGTATCTACTTCCTCTTTTTTTGGCGGTCTTTCAATTCCTTTTACCTTATTTCCCAATTCTCTATAAAGCCTTTTTGGGTCATCAATAAATTGCTTATTTTGTGATTTTACTTTATATTTGTCTTCAAATCTTCTAAGCCTTTCCGGCTGTTTTGAAATTTTTAGTTTGTTATCTCCAATAGTGCATAATAGATCCTGGTCTGTTCTAATACTGCGCATTGCTTTTATCAAATCTATCTTTCTTAGTATTTTTGTTGATCTGTTCCCTCTTCTATAATCTTCTAACAATGGCACTTCTTGTCTTAGCTACTTTATAGTTTTCTCTATTCAATATTTCCATGATGGTATTCACTTTCGCCCCCCCTCTCTTCCTCGCTACCCTCTGTTCTTGTGGTAGAACTTTATCAGTTATTAATTTAGCAGCACAGTAATATATTCTGTTTACTTCTGTTATATCGCATGGGTCTCTATGGACAGTCCTAATTACTATGTTCATTTGTTTTATCAAGCTTGTGACTTTTGGGGTTTTATTAACCTTCTGCATTCTATTTCTCTCGCTGACCTTGACATATCTGTCTTTGCCTATTAAATCAAGCGACTCTTCCCTTAATTCATCTTCTTCCATACTGAGGGCACATCCCTTGTTTTCCGTTTCCTGCGAACATTCTATAGAAAGTTCTAGAGCATCTTCCTGTGGCACATTCTCTTCAGTTTTATCATGTGATATCTGTTGATCTGTCATATGGAAACACACTGGCCTATCACTCCTCAACATTGACTGCATCAGAGTTTCCACAGTTTCCTGTTCTTTTCCTTGCTGTCTAGCTTCAAATGAACATTTATACTGGTTTCCTGCGGAAGGCTCCAAAATATCTTGATATGGCACCTGACCAATTGCTTCCTGTCCCACTATTTTCCACTTAATTTGGATATCCATTGCTCCATCCTGTTGTGGTTGTTTCTGTTTTCGATTTACTACACTGAGTCCTTCTCTTTACAGCTGTTCCATAACCTCAATTTCTATTTCTTTGACTTCTCCATTATTAATCTCTTTTTCTGCTTTTCCTCTTAGTCTTCTTATTTTTTGTATTGTAAAGTTTTCCATTTTCCAGATTCCTTTCCCTATATTTTTCTTCAAATATCTTTGGTGCTCCTCTTTTTGTATTGGTTAGTTTTGCTTTCTCCTTTGCATAAATATTACGCCATATTAAATCTCTTTTCCTTTCCCCTGTCCATATTTCTTCTTCACATGTGTCCTAATCTTCTTGCTTTTCCTTATTCTGGGTACTCACTCCATCATACTGTGATGTAATCTATTTTAGACCTTCTACATTAAATCCTTCACTTCACAGGCACTCCATAACTTCAACTTCTGTTTCTTTAACTTTTGCTTTACTAATCATCTTTTCTACATTACATCTTTGTGCTATTAATCTTTTTGTTGTCATATTTTCCATATCTGGATGCCTTTGCCTGTATTTCTCTTCGAATATCTTTGAGATTGCCTTCTCTATATTAGTTGACTTGGCTTTCTCCTTTGCATAAATATTGCACCATATCAAATCTCTCTTTCTTTCCCATGACCATATTTCTTTTTTATATTTTTCAAATATCTCTAGGTTTTGTTGTTTATATTTTCTCACTTCCTCAGATGCTTCTTTTTCCAAACAGATCAAAATTTCTTGATCTATACACTGTTTTTCAAAAATCTGTTGTATTAACAAACACAATTTTTTATTTGAAGCTTCTGACAGTTTTTCCTGGAGAAGTATTTTTCTTTCTTCTAATTTCTCTCTTAATCATTTTATATATTTTGTGTGTGGAAATTCTGTGATTAGTTCATAATAGTAACAATACATCATTTCTTTCTTATCCTTAATAGTCCACTGTATTGTCTTTATGATTCTTCTTTTTGTCATTTTTGTGGACTGCTACTTCCTTCTACAATGGGGGGGCATCCTCCCCCTGAGCCTGGCCTGGCCCCATTGTAGGAATGTTTCCATATTTTGAGGATTCTACACTGTCATTTTTTTCCAGTCCTGGAATCAGTGTGCCTATCAGGATTTGGCACTTTTTTCTCCTGGGTCTTGTGCACCCAACTATCTTTTTTTATTTTTGATTTACTTCTGTCCATGATATATGCTATATAAATACAGTCTATACATCAGTGTTACCTTGGTGAGATTTTGTGAAAAACTGGGTCCACCTCACGAAGGTACTCTCCAAGACTTGGGGATGAATTCAGTTTCAGTACTACTACTTCTCTCCTTTGCTTGCTGACTTTTCATCTCTCCATCCGGACCTCTTTTAGGCTAAGTACATGTACATGACTGTAAAAGGTCCTTATTGTTATCCTTTGCTGTACTTGCTAAGTTTTTCTCAAAGGAGCCCTTAGAGGATTTGACAAGTTGTCTTATTTCCCTGTTGAGGCTGAGGAGGGTACTTTTCCATTTTTGGAGCATTGCCTTTGTTTTATTGGACAGCAACTTTTTGCATTTAATGTAAAGTTTGTTGGTGCTGGATGTCCACCATGGCAGCTTCTTTTTACTGGTGGCTTTAGCTTTGATTCTTTCTGGTACAGGTGAGTTTGTACACTTATTCAAGTGATTGTACAGAGCTTTAGTGTTAGCTTCAGCATAGTTACCACTTCCAGCTTGTGGTGGGGCTTGGAATGCAATTATACCTTTGCCTAAGATGGTATAGTTTATTTTGGTGAAGTTTTTACTCTGATTTCACCCTTTGTGCATTCTAGTGTTAGTGCCAGCTTACAGGTGACTATTTTCTCATCAGATTTAACTAATGAGTGTCTGACCGTTGCAGCAGTAAATCAGTTTGACATGTTAGCGAGGACTAGATTTAGAACATTTATTCCTCTTGTCAGGGTATGAACAGTTTGCTCCAGGGGCATTTGAATTAACAAAGTCATGAAACTTTTGTGGTAGCAAGTTGGGGCTAGTGTAGGTTTGCCAGTTGATGGGGGATAATTGAAATTCATAACAAGAGTGTTTGGTAAAATTTGGATTGTCTCCAGTTTGGCCAAGTAGGCCTTGTGGGCGTTGTGACCCATGGAGGGAGATCTATAACTAGCTATGACATGGATGGTGTTCTTACCCACCGTAATCTGGACTTTGAATAATTCCATGGAGTTATCCAGTCTAACTAGACAGGAGGTGAATTTATATCCTATATAGATAGAAACACTGCCTCCTTTGGTTTTCACATGTTCATTTTGCTGTCTAAAGGTCTGGAAGGCATTGCAGCCCTGCAAGACTGGGATACTCTCAGAGGCTTTGAACCAGGTTTCTGTGACTGCACAGACATCTACATCTTCTAGTGATAGAAGTGCTTCCAGGGAGTGCAGTTTTTGGTTTAAGCTCCTGGCCTTTAGCAGCATGACCTTCATTTTCTTTTGGTTGGCTAATTTCATGTCAGTAATGTTGTTTTCGAGACCTTGTCTAAAAGGGCACTATAAGGGAGGCAAGAGCCTTTGCCAGCAGCTAAAAGCCTAGAGGTGCCAAGTGCAAACTGTCTGGGGCTTTTTTTTCAGATGCCATAAGGGCTCCGCCAGCTAGCCAATGTGCCACTATTGCACCTCAGCAAGAAAAGGAACCTGGAGCCACCACTAAATACCTTAGTGGGTGTGATGATGTGAGGTATTTCCAGCTATGTCAGCAGAAGTAGGGCATCGGTTGTGTAACATATGCCAGCATAGTTAGCTGTAGTTTTGTAAAGAATTATCCCTCGTCTTACTCTTGGTTACTTTTTTACTCAAACCTATGATCCCATTTCTGTTGTAACATGCTTTTCTTCATTATTTATATGTATATACTTTTATGTCACTTATTATGTTAACATAACCTCTACAGATCTGTATTGCTCAACATTGTACTATTGCTAATTGTAAACTGTGACTGGAATTTCCTTGTGTTATTATAACCTTTACAATGTTTGTATTTGTTAATGCTGGAGCTTTTCTCCCTAGGCCTCCACTGAGAAAAGACCTGTGTCCAGTCAGACTTTCCCGGTAAACAAATGTAAAATAAATAAAAATAAATAAATCAATTATATGTCATTTGTATATCAAAATGATTTCTACAGATCCTTGTGTTAAAAATTTATTTGTAAAGCTGCTTGTGTTAAAAATGTACCAACAGTGGGTCCTGCTGGGCAGAAAAGAAATACACCTGTATATCAGACTCTATTGTAACTGTTGAAATTAACATATTGTAACAGAGGATACTGGAAGAGAAAAGATTAATCTCAGTCCAGCTAACTTTGAAAAATAGTCTGAAATTAAATTACCTAGTTTAGGCCATAAAGATTATATCTTATAGTTCTGATTGCAGCCAGAGATAAAATGTGTGCCATATTGTCCTTAGGGGTGAACTAATTGCTACCCTGGAAGGGTGGACATTTTGAAATGGTTTTATAGCTTCCAGATGCTATAACAACATCTCAGCAAAGCTCTATCTGTGTGTATGGCGAAACTTATGTTCTAAATTCTGGTTCAGTTTCTATCAAAGTGTGTAGTGTGGGAACCAGAGTCAGATGACCAGATGTATGTGATGTCATTCTGTAATCCAGCACTGAAATGATGTTTTAAT
This sequence comes from Protopterus annectens, assembly GCF_019279795.1. Lineage (NCBI taxonomy): Eukaryota > Metazoa > Chordata > Ceratodontiformes > Protopteridae > Protopterus > Protopterus annectens. Next base: position 1,555,615,607 of record NC_056733.1, read on the forward strand.
ACTGGATGAGACAGAAGTCTCAGGGTAGTCTATTTTTCAAACCTGACAAAGAAGGATCACTCACCCACTTCATCTTGCCTTGCTTCATTAACTAACTGGGGAATAATTCTTTAGATCAGACATAAAAATATAGTGAGGTTAGTTAAGTACTATTTTTCTGTATCTGTGTAAATGTACCAATCGGTGTTATTTTAATTATTTCCTGTGATTGAAACTCTGGTGTTTATTGTAAATAGATATTTAGTATTTTCATGTTCTTTTATTATTTATTATTAAAGATATTTAAACTTTTAATTGTGGCTAGTCTTTTTAGGAAATATTTAACATTTGAGATTATTTATATTTACTTGACGACACTGAGGCCACTCCTGTAAGCCTTGCTGCATTGTTCAAAAACTACCATTTGTATTAGTATTAATTTTATTCAGTATAACTGGGTACCCTTGCAATACCCTTAGAGTAGCTGGCTTTGTATTATTCTGGTGGCAGTACCTACCTTATAGTCTGTGCAGAGGGGGCATAACTGGTAAATTTGTGCCAGCCTTTCCCAGGTGTGTGTGTGTGTGTGTGTGTGTGTGTGTGTGTGTGTGTGTGTGTGTGTGTGTGTGTGTGTGTGTGTGTGTGTGTGTGTGTGTGTGTATGTGTGTGTGTGTGTGTGTGTGTGTGTGTGTGTGTGTGTGTGAAAATCAAATCTCAAAAAGTGTGTGTGTGTCAGCTACTTAGAGCAGGGACACAGAGCACTGGTTCCACAGAGAGGTTGGTGGAGGACTTGACTTGGAATATTTGTCTGAGGACTCAGCTCAACAGCTGTGTTAGTGGGAAGTCTTATTTGGGGGCCTAGAGGGAGAGATGGAAACCCAGCCCCAGGACATGAGTGTGTTCCCTGTGTACTAAGGGAAATCGTGCTTGGTGCAGAGAGCTGCATCTGGAAATACTGTGTGCATCTATCTTTGTTTCAAGTCAACATCCTTCATGGGTGTCTGTGGTGAGGATTGAAACACCTTGATCAATGAACCAGAGGAGGAATGTCACAGTAGGCATGACCACTTGTGACCAAATTAATGAAGTAACATACTGTGAAAGTCTCACTGTAGACTCAGCAGGGAAGTTGATAAATGTGATGCAGTCCACATCAGATGTGTATGTACCTGATATGTGCCTCCATTGCAAAGACACGTGACATAACCTGCTGAGGCTTTTAACAACGTGATGCATTGCTGTACTTCTGTAAGATAGCAGTCTGTAATAAAAAATAGTCTGCTTATCATCTGTTAGTCAACCTACCAGTGGTATGTGCCACATGTTTTAAAGTGTAATCTACAGCATACAGTCTGCTGGCTGAATGTGTTTGCACCCACAGACTTTATAACAAAAGATCAGTATGGCATTCCAGAGTCACTTTGAAGGCTACCACCTCCATCATGTGATAACTGACATGGACATCGCTGATGTGGTGCTGTCAAAGCAGGTCTGTCAGTAGGGCACTGAGGTACTATAAAGGCATGCTGTAGGGTGTTGTCATCAATAGACAGTTTTAGCAGAATGCTGTGGAGAGGATCAGTCAGAAGATGTACTGTGTTTATGCCGAGGTCCCTACCAGCCATGGCGGATATACTTATTGCACAGAGTTCTTGTAACCTCATATTGGAGTTCACTGTAGCATGAGTCATGGTATACCATAGCATACCATACCATGTGTTATACTATTTTCCATGATTTTACCATATATGGCTTTATCACTGTCTGATTCAGGTCTGCTGATGGAAGTTGCATGCTGGTGTTCTAGTTGACCCTTTGATGGCCTGTTGTAAAAGTTTCTGTATTGCTTGTGGTGGCTATGTATGTACTATTACCAACATCACATGTTGTTGGAAAAAAGAGTAGTATCACTGCACACATCCCTAACCATAGATTACAATGATGAACTAGGATACCAGAGTTCAGCAACATACTCCTCTATAAGGGATGTCATCTTCTGTCCTTGGGATACCACTATCAAATGCATTGAAAATTGTGGTAAGCGGCACCTTTTCATCCACAGTAGGGAGCATATCTGAAGTGTGTTTAATCCCTTAGCCTAGTCAGGCTTACAAAAGTATGGCTCTACTTTTGTCTTTCAGTCATCCTGCAGTGGGAATGCTTAATGCTATAGCCAAACCCACCTACAGCATTCACTTCATCCACCAGCACTGATGAATGACTCTTCCTTTTACACCATGGCCCATCATGAATGTCCCATCTGTTTGCAGTGAGCCCAGTTGAACCTATGTTTCTTGTGTTAAGAAATTTAACATTCTCTTCAAAAGACCCACTACAACATGGAAACAATAGAATATGCTCAGTGGTAATGCTGTACATGTTTACAACATGAACATAAAGTAGATAGAAAGTAATATGATCTAGTGTAATACTAACTGCTTGTCATAGGAGTTATAAATGCAAAGAAAAGTAAGGGACATAGAATCCAGTATAGGAATGCAAAGTTCATTGCAAATGCAAACCAATATCCAACTGTAATTTAAATAGGATGTGCGATGTAATTAGGTACAAGTAGATTAGCAAAGCTAATTACCTTAGAAAGTTTTACCAAATATCCTCACAGATATTACACTGAAACACAGAAATGTGCACAGGGACTGACAACAAAGTGTTGTACCATTTAGACATATGCATTTTTAAAACTCAATACCTTGCTGCCACCTGCATTCAGAAACTATAAAGACACGCATAAACTCAGAAAATGTCTCCTTATGGTGATTTTCTATACAAAATCATCAGTGACTGCTATCTACCACATCAAGTGTGCTAACTGGACAAATAGTTCAGTAATTTTAAACTCAGCCCTTTGTGGAAAGCTTAACTACACAGCAAACATCTCCCTATGGTGATTTTCTATACAAAATCATCAGCGCCTGCTATCTACCATATCAAGCCTGCTAACTGGACAAACAATTCAGTAATTTTTAGGTGTTAGGATAATTTTCTTGAATTAAAATACTGCCGCATATACCTAGATCTACAATAGCACTGTGTATGTAATTTCCTGTGTGGCATGGTAGCAAAGAAACTAGCCCCCACCCCATCCAAAAGCTAATATCCCTATCAGCCTGATTTTTTGTATTTCTCACTCCCACTTATAGCCCCTCAGCACTGCTACTTTGATTTATGAGCAGTGCGAGAAACATTCACGTCTCCTTATTTCCTTACCATTCACAATAAAGATCTAATAGTGCAATAGATTTCTGGTCAATAATCACAGCTTAAACCTTTCAGTAAAAATACAAGTCCCATCTTATCTCTCTGATTGTTTTGGAGGAGTGCTTATGCTAGATCCTGGTCCCTCACACCATGGCCTACCAGAGGTAAGATATTCTACAGGACCACTGGGCGCCATTTTTAAAACCCAGTACCTTGCTGCCACCTGCATTCAGAAACTACAAAGACATGCAGTAAGTTGGAACCAGAATTATTTTGCTGTCTAACCTGCACAATAATCATTCAGTTTTACACAGTTCAGACAGTAGAGTTGGTGCACTATGCAATTTTTAGTTAACGGTGGATGTAATAGGTATTATGTTATTGGTGGAGGGTATACATTGTAGCAGTTTTAGTTTATATTGATCTGCTGACACCATGTTGTGACTTCTATGTTTTTTTCAGTTTGCAGTCAGTATGGTGCTTAACTTGACTGCATTATGTTATGCTGAGTTCTGGACAATTACAAACATGCACTGGTTAGGTTTGTGCATTAGTATATAAATATCTACACTGCCCATACTGGTTAAGCGTGTGTATTGTTCTGTAAATATCTGCACTGTCTGCTTACTGACCACTAATATACTATGTTCCAGTGTTAGTTTCAGTCTAATCTGCTCAGTTTAAAACCAGCCAGTTATACTCTGTGGTCTCTTTCAGTATATTAGCCAATATAGTACAGCCTGAATCATATGCACATGGTGTCGTAATGAATTGTACTTAGCAGTGGATGGTTTCTAATTGTTTTTGTTCCTAAAACAAAAAGTCTGTTATGCATAGTACATAGTCATTTGTATATAGACTTTAAAAATTGTATGTCCCTGTTTTAAGAATCTGTTTCTGTTTTGGGGTATTCTATATATTGTCCTGACTTCCCTTCCCAAATGTTTCACTTCTGAATGTTGTATTCTTCTCTCCTTTCCTTTTAGTAAACTCATCCCTTTGTGGAAACCTTATCTACCCAGCAAACATCTCCCTACAGTGATTTTCTATCCAAAATCATCAGTAACTGCTATATACTGTATCAAGTCTGCTAACTGGACAAACAATTCAGTAATTTTTAGGTGTGAGGATAATTTCAAAAAAGTAAAAACAATGCCAAGAAGCAAGTAGACAGAAGCACAAAACATTAATATAATAAAAGGTAAGCACTTTCACGGTTCAAACCCGCTTCTTCAGACACTAGCATAGTACAAAATCACATGATATATAAAAAATAACATCCAACCAGAAAGCAGATACAAACAAGTTCAATCAACTCCTAAAACTAATTAACTCTTAAAAAAAACAGCACTTACTAATGCTTGAAAGGACGTGTATACAAAAAAGGTTTCAAAGAAACAACTTCATTTATAAGAGGCACTTTATCTGCCTGGAAATACAAAATCCATTTTTTTCACATACTACTGTTTTAATTCTAATATTTCCCCCCTCATGTTTTCATCTATTATCTCCAAGACAAAAAAAAACTTAAATTTATGTTCTGAACCAGATGCAAGTGCATGCTTAGTTAAGGCACTAGTCTCCTTACAGTTCCTGATGTCATGAATATTGTCTTATATATGCTCTCTTAATGTACAGTTAGTTTTACCTATATAATAAACGCCCGTTTTACAGAAACTACAATAAACTAGATTTTTAAATGAACAATCCACATAAAAAGAGAAATCTATTCAATAATTCAATAGCTGATGCATGAAACAGGTGACTGAGTATATAAAGTTACAAGCACTACAGTGACTGCATGCATATGTACCACACCTATGAGAAATAATCTTGGATGTCTGATTCTGTTTCTTGTAACATAGGTGTCTTTTAAGAGACTTGTTGTTGTGTCCAGAACATAAATTAAATTTTTTTTGTCTTGGAAATAATAGATAAAAACATGGGGGGGGGGGTATTAAAATTAAAACAGAAGCATGTGAACAAAAATGGATTCTGTATTTCCAGGCAGATAAAGTGCCTGGTATAAATGAAGCTGTTTCTTTGAAATCATTTGTGTATACACGTCCTTTCAAGCATTAGTAAGTGTTGTTTTTTAAGAGTTAATTAGTTTTTGGAGTTGATTTAACTTGTTTGTATCTGCTTTCTGGTTGGATGTTTTTTATATATCATGTGATTTTGTACTATTGGTAGTGTCTATGATGAGGAGTATCCTCTAGATAGAAGATCACAGATCATATACATGCCATGTCAGCCTAGTCACTCAACCATAGCACGAACTGTGATGAGGAGTATCCTCTAGATAGAAGATCACAGATCATATGCATGCCATGTCAGGCTAGTCACTCAACCATAGCACGAACTGTGATAAGGAGTGTCCTCTAGATAGAAGATCACAGATCATATGCATGCCATGTCAGGCTAGTCACTCAACCATAGCACGAACTGTGATAAGGAGTGTCCTCTAGATAGACGATCACAGATCATATGCATGCCATGTCAGGCTAGTCACTCAACCATAGCACAAACTGTGATGAGGAGTATCCTCTAGATAGAAGATCACAGATCATATGCATGCCATGTCAGCCTAGTCACTCAACCATGTCAAAATTGTCTTTAGGTGATTTGGTCACTTTGACTAATATAAATCACTTGTGCACATTTGTATAAAAATTGTGGTAAAGACATTACAGACATTACATTGCTTACAATTTCAAGAAACTTTCATAAGCTCTAGCTAGGTTGCCCATTTTTCAGACATTTATGTCATGACTACTACACACACACACTCACACACACACACACACACACACACACACACACACACACACACACACACACACACACACACACGCACACACTCACGCACACATATATTAATATATATATATATATATATATATATATATATATATATATTAGTAAGCAAACTGGCAAAACCAGCCAAAAGTGACAGTACCAAGAGACAAAATATTGGGAAGTACAAACCGTCATTTATTTTGTGTAGACAGATTTTTTCATTGTTAATCCAAAGGATTTAGTAAACCACATAAAATTAACGGGTGTGAACAGTTGGAATTCGATCACCATATATCATACACATAGTTAAAAAAATCATCAACAACTAGATACATTATACAGAGTGAACTTCTGCAAATAATAAACTGAAGATGGCAACACAGAGAGAAAACTTAGAAGATGTGCAGATAATTATAAAGGAAATGCACAAAAAAAGCACTTCACTGATGATGTAAAACATTTTATAGAAAATAGAAAATTAGGAAACAAAGCAAAAGAAATAGAAACACCCACCAAAAAAAAAAAAAAAAAAAAAGAAGAAATGGATACATTTTGGAGAAATATCTATGAAGACCCTGCTGGGCATAACAAAGATGCTGAATGGATGAAATAATAAAAGAAACAGTTAAGAAGTTCAAGCATAAGGATATGAAATGTGATGAAGTAATGGCTAGAGAAACTGAAGCCAAATTAAGAAAAGCTCCTAATTGGAAAACCCCAGGTCCAGATGCAAAACTTGTCATAGCAGTAGAACAAAAAGGCAACAAAAGAAAGTTATACAGAACAAAGCTGCAGCACTCAGAAATAAAGTTATAATGGAGAATTGTAAAAGGGAAAGAATCTAATGCATGGCATGGACAGTGCAAAAAAGCGTTTGACAGCAACCCACAGTCATGGATAAAGGAGTGCTTACAGATATATATGATACACCTTACATTGATCAATTACATTACAGTGACTATGAAGCAATGAAAAATCACTTTGCAGCTAATCCACAATAAAGGGATAAAAATTCAAAAGGGTATACTACAGTGTGACTCTTTTTTGCTTTTTTGTCTTGTCCTTAATCCATTAAGTTGTTTACTTAACAGATTAGGTCATGGCTACAATTTTGTTCCCAAAAACCAACAAAGTAGAGAGACTTCTCTTTCTGTGCATGATTTAAATACTGTATAGTTCATCAGATGAGGAACTGAAAGTACAACTTCAAGTGGTCAAAACTTTCTCAGATGATATAAGAATGTACTTTGGTCTTGATACGTTCACAAAAGTGAGATTTAAATCAGGAAAGCTGCAGCACTCAGAAAATATCAGTCAGGGATAGGTATGTGATATAAAAGAACTTGAGACAGAAATAGTGCATAAATATCGGTGATATATATAAACAAGAATCTGACGGCACATTGGTGCCGTGGTAGTGTTGTTGCCTCACAGCAAGAGGTTCTCCGATTTGATTCTCGGCTGAGGTGCCTTCTGTGCGGAGTCTGCATATCTTCCCTGTGTTTGTGTGGATTTCCTCTGGGTGCTCTGGTTTCCTCCCAACTTACAAAGACATGCATCTGGAGTGTTTCTCCCTGGGCCTCTGCTGAAAATTGGCTTTGTTCTAAGTCGGACTTTCCCAGTAAACAGATAATAAATAAATAAATATCTGGGAACTGATGCGTGATCAACAATAAAGCATGGACAAATGTGTTCAAAACTCAGTGAGAAATATTTAAGAAGACCAAAACTAATAGTGAAAACAGCCGTAACATCTAGGAACAAAGTTAAAGCTATAAATTAATTTGCACTTTTTGTTCTAACTTACAGTTTTGGAGTGAGTGACTGGCCCCAAAAGGTACTGGATCAGTTGGACAGGAAAACAAGAAGAATGCTTCACAATATCCTAGGTAATTACCAACATGGGAAACTGGTATTCCACACCAGAGGTCAATTCCTCGTTGGTCAGATCCGACCACAAGCTAATCAGCCTAGACATCCACATCCCACCCCCAGCCCCAATTAGGGAAACCATCGCATAAATCTTCTCAAAAGCCAACTTCACACTTCTTAAGACAGAAGTGGCAAACTTCATGACACCCATGCAGACGGACAATGGAGGTATGACTGCCGAATCCTACACAAATGCACTTTATAAGCACTTACACAAGTGTATGGATCATGCTATCCCTAATAGAACCAAGATGTTATCCTCTAAAAAAAGGAAGCCAATCTGGTGGACCTCTGCCATAAACAAACTCTACAACAGAAGAAAGAAACTGTTGCAAAAACGAGTAAAATCTCATGACTGGAGGAACTCCCTGGTCAATCTCAGTAAGAAGCTGAGATCCCTCATAAAATCCTCCAAAGCTAGTTATGAAAACAAAATTGCCACTGACTCTAAAGACAACCACAAAGCATTCTATAGCTATGTCAAGAATCTAAATGGGAACACTCAGATCTGTTCTGAGTTACAGCATAATGGCACTAAATATACAAAACCAACAGATATTGCCAACATCCTCGCAGATAGGTTCAGTGCTAACTTTACCCCCCTCTCACCCCCTAGAGGGCCCATCTCTATACCTGAAGAATGCAAAGTTCCTATAATCATGGCTGCACAGGTAAAAAACACACTCTCCAAAGCCAAGAACACAGCATCCATGGGACCTGACAATATCCCAGGCTGCGTTCTACACAAACTACAGAATGAACTGGCACCCTACCTAAGTACCATGTTCAATCATAGCCTCACCTCAGGCTTTGTACCCACTGAATGGCACACCACAACAGTTATCCCACTCCACAAAGGGGGAGCCATGACGGACCCCGGGAACTACCGCCCCATTAGCCTGACGAGCCTGGTCTGCAAGGCCATGGAACGTATCATCATGGAACTCATAAACAAAGACATTGGTAATCTCCAAACTCTGGACCCTACACAGTTTGGATTTGTAAAAGGCAGATCATGTCTCCTAAACCTGATTGACTTCTTTGAAGCAGTCACCAAAGCCATAGATCAGGGTAAAATGGTTCACACAGCTTATCTAGATCTCGCCAAGGCTTTCGACACCATCCCCCACTCTGGATTTATAGATAAGCTCACTAAACTAGGTATAAATCCCTATGTCACAAGATGGGTTGCCAACTGGCTTACGGACAGAATCCACACTGTGAAAGTAGCGGATTCCAAATCCGACATCAGACCAGTGACAAGTGGAGTACCACAGGGTTCAGTCCTGGGTCCTCTCCTGTTTGGTATCTACTTCTCTGAAGTGCAGGCCAACACAGAAGGTCTTTGGCTAACAAAGTTTGCAGATGACTGCAAACTAGGAGCCATAATCGAAACTCCTAATGATGTGGACAAACTACAAAAGGGCCTCAATGAAACAGATACCTGGTGTCAAAGCCATGGCCTGAAGCTCAATGTCAAAAAGTGTATTGTCATCCCCTTTGGTAAAAACTCTGTACCCATGAACTACCACATAGCTGGTAGTCTACTTAATGCCGAAAATGTGATGAGACCTTGGGACACAGGTGGACAGTAGTCTCTCCTTTGATAATCACATTGCCACAGTGGTCAGGAAATCCTTCTACGTGGCTCATCTCATCACAAAAGGATTCTCATCCAGAAAAAAGAGGTCATTGTTCCCCTCTACTCATCACTCATTAGACCCATTATAGAGTACAATGCCCCTTTTGGTATGTACCTCACAAGACATCTACAATAACTGTAAAGACCACAGAAATACCTCACAAAGAGAATTACTGGCCTCAAACATATGCCCTATGCAGACCGTCTCAAAAAACTACAGCTTTACTCCATCGCATATCGCCTACTCAGGGGTGATCTCTGCCTAACATACAAAGCTATGTCAAACCCAGAGCTGTTGGACATGCTCCACTTAAAGAAATCCCAATCCCTCCGAGCTACATGCTCTAGGGACCTTAACCTTGTCACCACAATAAACAGAACATGCTGGAGGGATAGATTCCTGTCCCAGAGACTTCCCATACTCTGGAACAGACTACCTATCTATGTCAAACAGAGCTCCTCATTAGCACTCTTCAAGAAAAATCTTGATGATTGGATGGGAAATGGGAAATTCACCCCGGGGATCACTTCTGTGGCTCTGCTCGACAGGGGCACAGGAAAATAATTTTCTTGGGTGGTGAAAGCCAGGGTACATTTTTTGGCTAGGCTTGTATGGGCCCTAGGGCCGATAGCCTAGTACCTACCTATGAACCTATGAACCTGAAGAAGCGGGCTTGAGCCGTGAAAGTGCTTACCTTTTGTTATATTAAATGTTATCTGCTTCTGTCTACTTGGGTTTTGGCATAGTTTTTACTTTTTTGGATTTATTTTGTACTATTGCCTTGGCCCGCATTTCAGTTGCATTTTTATCTCTATACTGTCAGGATAATTTTCTTGAATTAAAATACTGCAGCATTTACCTAGATCTACAATAGCATTTTGTATGTCATTTCTTGTGCCGCACAGCAGCAAGGACACTAGCTCCCACCACCTCCAAAAGCTAATATCCCTATCGGCCTGATTTTTGTATTTTTCACTCCCACTTATAGCCCCTCAGCACTGCTACTTTGATTTATGAGCAGTGCGAGAAACATTCACATCTCCTTATTTCCTTACCATTCACAATAAAGTTCTAATAGTGCAATAGATTTCTCGTCAATAATCACAGCTTAAATCTTTCAGTAAAAATACAAATCCCATCTTACCTCTCTGATTGTTTTTGGAGGAGCACTTACACTAGCTCTTGGTCCAACCTGCTCCGTTTGACCTCTCTATCCTCAGGCTCACTCTGCTCTCCTATCCTACCCCCATTCCCACACACTCCATCTTTCATTTTCTTTATTCCTAAGAAAACCACACCCCTTCCACTTACACCAATCATCCAACTCCTAAACTCTCAACTCCCCTCCCACCACATTACTCTTAGGAAACTCTTTTCTCGCTCAGTTTTATTACTCTCTCCACCCTTTACCCATTGATAAAGCTCAGTTCACCTCACCTTTCCTATTCTATTCCTCTTCCTCATTTTGTGACATTAAAGTCTTCCCACTATGGGACCCTACATCTCCCTGCATAACTCTTCTATTCTGTCTCTACCTATCCTACAATGCTACAGATTTCCATAACTGTAAAATCTTACACTACCATTCCCCAACACATCCACATACACCTCCTCAACACATATCTAAACCATATAGTCTCATCAGCCCATATTTATACCACAACTACAATACTATGCTAGTCCCATTTAAACAAATACATTCATACAACCTTCAGTTGTCCACCAACAAATATAACCGCATAACAATTAAACTGAAAAACCTATCATTGTACTCCCTAAAATATATAAAGCTCCAGGCATATATCCATCCTAACCCAGGTCCCAAATGTCATCTTAATCAACAGCTCACCCTAGTGTCCACTTCTACTACAGCATGCTGAATACATCTTTCAATGGCAATGTAAATTCAGAACCGATTGACACATATGCAATCATATAAGCCTGTTGGCTAATAATTTATTTATTTATTTATTTGACATTTGTTTACCGGGAAAGTCTGACTAGATATGAGCCCATTTTCAGAGGACTCCCAGAGAGAAAAGCTCTACAGTACACACTTAAAAGTCACCATGAGTTCCACAGTGAATGAGGAGAGAGAGAGAAGGAGATCAGCTCAGTTGTGGGACAGGTCGCTGTATGACTAGATGGTTGTCAGGATGTATGCATTGCCCAAAGGTACATCTCATGGTGATACATAGACCTGCATCTGGTATATGATGACAGTTACCATGAAATGGAAACAGTGCTAGTATAAATGGGATGATCTATGGAATATGGAATCAGCATATGGTGTTAATGATATTGGAGTAACACCAGTCTACAGCACCTCTAGGGAGGTTTTGCACATTGCACTTCCAATAATGGGATTATCTCCCATCATCACTATACTATGTGGTTATCTTTGACTTCCAGAGATCCAGTGGCAAGGCAGCAAAATGAAAAAGCCTAATGGTAATGAAAAGAACAGCTTACTCAGTCCCAGTGCAAGTTATATAGTAATTCCAGTTATACTGTTAGTATAGGTGTTCAACTGTATTACTATTGCTGCAAAACACATGCCATGGAATCAGCATGGGGCACCCTAGTGTCCACTTCTACTACAGCATGCTGAATACATCTTTCAATGGCAATGTAAATTCAGAACCGATTGACACATATGCAATCATATAAGCCTGTTGGCTAATAATTTATTTATTTATTTATTTATTTGACATTTGTTTACCGGGAAAGTCTGACTAGATATGAGCCCATTTTCAGAGGACTCCCAGAGAGAAAAGCTCTACAGTACACACTTAAAAGTCACCATGAGTTCCACAGTGAATGAGGAGAGAGAGAAGGAGATCAGCTCAGTTGTGGGACAGGTCGCTGTATGACTAGATGGTTGTCAGGATGTATGCATTGCCCAAAGGTACATCTCATGGTGATACATAGACCTGCATCTGGTATATGATGACAGTTACCATGAAATGGAAACAGTGCTAGTATAAATGGGATGATCTATGGAATATGGAATCAGCATATGGTGTTAATGATATCGGAGTAACACCAGTCTACAGCACCTCTAGGGAGGTTTTGCACATTGCACTTCCAATAATGGGATTATCTCCCATCATCACTATACTATGTGGTTATCTTTGACTTCCAGAGATCCAGTGGCAAGGCAGCAAAATGAAAAAGCCTAATGGTAATGAAAAGAACAGCTTACTCAGTCCCAGTGCAAGTTATATAGTAATTCCAGTTATACTGTTAGTATAGGTGTTCAACTGTATTACTATTGCTGCAAAACACATGCCATGGAATCAGCATGGGGCACAACGTCCATGGCACTTTGGGTGTCTGACACATAGTGGTTCGAATGGACCCACAGTCAAGGCAGGTGAGTGTTACCGTATTTTACTTTTGGTGCGACTGCATGTGTGTGTGTGTGTGTGTGTGTGTGTGTGTGTGTGTGTGTGTGTGTGTGTGATGTACTGGCATAACTGTGACTGTGATGGTGCAGTGTATTGTGCCTACCTAATGGAATCCACTGGGCCATTCTCTTTCCCCATACATTGGATCCTGAATTGCCAGCTGTGTACAGGACAGCATGCGGATACCTTTCCAATAAATAGCAGCCATTCTCAACATCTGGGTTGGGAGAGTGGCCTAATGGTTAAGGTGTTTGCCTTATAAACACAAGGTGCAGGGTTTGAGTCTCACAAGGGATAATTGGCTAGGCTTAAAAAATGTCTCTCAAGGGCAGTAAGCCTAGTACTAATCTATGAACCTAATTCAGATAAATGACTCCTTCCAATTCTGTGACAGCTACAAATGCAGATAGGATTACTTTCTGAAGTGTACCTAGCTAGTTATTTTTCTCTGTCATCTAAGGACATACTTTAATCTGTGTGCCTGTCTGCTGCAAATGTGTTTATAGTCAGCTTAATGTTCTTGTTCTGTGCTGCTGGTTCAGTTGTGCCACAGTGGGTCACAAGCTTGGGAATGATGATGTCCATGCAAAGGCACACTAGACAGTCTGGTTGCCACTGTGACATTTAGTGAAACTGTGTTTTTTCCTGGTATCCTGGTTGCCTTGAAGGATTTGTTCAATTCGTGGGTTTTTCACTAGCTGCTCGTTGGGATTTAGTGAAGAAGAAAAACTTCCTAATGGATGCAATTCGGAAAGCATGCAGTAGTTGCACATGAAGACAGTGCCTACCTGTTACCCTCATGTACTTTAGCCAAGATAATGAAGGGAGATGCAGTTTAGAGCATGACAGTAACATCCACACCAATACAGTCTTTGACCCAGTCAAGTATCCATGATTTGCAGCCATTTCTGAAGTCTTCCTTGCCCAGCATGCATTTCTGTCCATGCCTACTTGGATATCCTTTTCTTCAGGCAAGGCCAGTACCTGTCTGTATATATCCGGATATGCTGCCTTATAAGAATGCCTTCTTCTCCTCCATGGGAAGAGGTAACTGCCTTTTGCTTATGTGAATACACAGTCTGGTATGACAATCATACACAGCAGCCACCAACTCCCAAATATTAAACAGTCAAGTCTTTTAATGGGTAACTGTTGAAAGGTCAGGACCCACACAGGTGAGTCCCATAATGTGGAGACAGATTAGCTAAAACACAGATTTACATATACTAAGTCCAAGATTACCATTTCTTGGAATATTCTCTTCTCCCTGAGGTATGGCAGCCTTAACGTTAGTATATATATATATATATATATATATATATCTATCTATACATATATATATATATATATATATATATATATATATATATACATATATATATATATATATATATATGTATATATATATGTATATATATATATATATATATATATATATATATATATATATATATATGAGTTCATGAGTTTGTTCCCACATTAGGGATTGCAAGGTGCTTGTTCCCCTGAATAAAAGAAGTTTAATGTAGATCAGCAGAGTTCCTGCAATTGTGGTCTTTTTTCCGGCATGTCAGGAAGTGGTATTTTGAATCCCAACATTTCAGTAGGGACCCCTTTTTATGTGTGTATGTACACACATATATATATATATATATATATATATATATATATATATATATATATGTGTGTATAGATATATATAGATATATATATATATATATATATATATATATATATATATATATATATATATATATTCTATGCACCATTGTAAATATCATTCTCAAACATCTTCACTGAAATATATGTCAGTCATTATTTCTATATGTCAATGATTGTATTTTTTTCTTGAACCATGGGTTCTATTACCAGATTCATGCACTGTTCATAGGTTCATAGGTTTGTACTAGGCTATCGGCCCTAGGGCCTATACAAGCCTAGCCATAACAATTTCCTGGCAATTTCTTCCCACACTATTTACTTCCTGGACCCCTGTCTAGCAGGACGACTGACATGATCCCCGGGATCATGTAATTGTACAGTATGATTTTTATATGTCAATGACTGTATTTTTTTTTTCTTGCACCATTCTTCTGTTACCAGTTTCATGCAATGTAATTGTACTGTATGATTTTTTTTTCTATGTGATTATATTCTCTTTGTATGTATGTTTGTGGAGCTTTTCCCTCCAGGCCTCCACTAAAAATGGACTCATTTCAAGTCCAGTGGACTTTCCCAGTTAACAAACGCAATAAATAAATATATATATATATATATATATATATATATATATATATATATATATATATATATATATATATATATATATATATATATATATATACATACACACACACACACACACACACACACACACACACATATATATATCTATCTATATATATTTTTTTAACATATTAATAGCTGCTGTTGTTACATTCTTCATTGCTGTCTCCCTTTACATGATTTATATTTATGTTTTTTATACATAACTTATGTTTCCACATAAGTGGTTGTGATAAGGGTTCTCCTCTAACATGTGCAGCCTTTTTCAATGCAAAAACAACTTGTCTCCAAAGATAAGAAAACCTATTACTCAGTCAGTGAAAACATACTCACGAATAATCCAAAGCTTTTCTGGGCCTCAGTCAATAAACTGTTAAATCCAGGGCAAGCTACACAGCCAACAGCGAACACAGAGAAAAAATAATGATACCATAGTCAACAATTCAATACCCATTTTACACAGACAATACAGTCATTAACCAACCAGTCTGCTAATCAACCTCTTGATGTTACTATTGTACTTATTTATAGTTGTTTTCCAGGGTAGAGCACTGACCTCCTTGGGCCTTTTTCAGACTCAGCCCAGTAGCAGTGGACCACAGGAAAAGTACAGTTTTGTACCTACCATAAATGTAGATGTTCGAAGATCCACATTGCTGCAGTCCTTACATATGGGTAGTCCGCTGTCCTCGGTCGGCCCGAATACCAAAGTATTAGGCTGACGTCGGTCAAGGCGCTTAAAACTGACATCAGGACGTCAGGGTACAAAAGCGCATGACCGGCGTCATATCCTCAGTCTTTTCTTGCCCCAGATGTCAGAAGGCCCTAAAAAGAAAGGGCAAAGCCAAAAAACAGCAAAAAACAACCAACCACCCCTGCACTAACCATATTTACAATATTTACAACCCAAACCACACAACCACCTCCAACTACAGAGGGGAAGGAGGGAGGGACTGCAGCAATGTGGATCTTCGAACATCTACATTTATGGTAGGTACAAAACTGTACTATGTTCTTCATCTCACATTGCTGCAGTCCTTACATATGGGTATAATCCCAAAGCAGAGGTAAGGGAGGATGGCAAAACTATAAAGCATTAGGAGCTGCCAAAATGCCCTGTAAAATTGCAGTGGCAAATCCAGCCCTAGATTTAGAGTAAAGTGGAAGGTGGTAATGCTTAGAGAAAGTATGCACTGAACTCCAAGTAGCTGCCTCCAAAATATCCTTAGTAGCCACCCCCCTTAAAGAAGCTGTAGAAGTGGCAGTAGCCCTAGTGGAATGAGGCCTAATCCCAGTTGGAATCTCCTTACCATGATGGGAATAACAGAAAGCAATACAAAAACCAATCCACTTAGAAATAGTTTGTTTTGAAACTGGTTTGCCCTGAGAACACAAAGCAAATGAAACAAACAACTGCTGAGACTGCCTGAACCCTTTAGTTCTGTTCAAATAATATCACAACTGTCTGTGTATATCCAAAGTGTGCAAAATCTTTTCCCCTTTATTTTGGGGGTTCGCATAAAAAGTAGGCAAATGAATAGTTTGGTTTAAAGCCACACTAGAAACCACTTTAGGCATAAAGGAAGGGTTAGTACGCAAAGACACCCTATCCTTGTGGAAAATTAAGAAAGGCTCAACCGCCATAAGGGCCTGTAATTCAGAAACCCTTCTCGCAGATGTAATGGCCAACAAAAAAGCAGTCTTCCATGATAAATATTTCAACTCGGCAGTCGCTGCAGGCTCAAAAGGTTGTAGAGTGAGTTTCTCCAACACAAAATTGAGATCCCAAGCAGGAGTAGGAGCTCTACGAGTTGGTCTTATATTCTTTGCCCCTCTAAGGAATTGCTTAAACAAAGGATGAGAAAATAATGGTGGGTCACAGTCATAGTGAGCAGAAATTGCTGCAGCATGAACCTTTATAGAGGAGAAGGACAAACCTTTGTCCAATAACTCAGTAAGGTATTGAAGAGCAACACTTAAGTTAGGTTTAGAAACATCAAAGTCCTTTGCTGTACTCCAAATTAAAAATCTCCTCCATTTATCTGCGTAAACTTTCCTTGTACTAGGCCTTCTGGCCTCCAAAATAACATTCAAAACTTGTTGTGGAAGCTGAGACCCTCCAGGGTTTAAAACAGAATATGCCAGGCTGTTAGATGTAGAGAGTGAAGTTTGACATTGAGTAAATGACTGTTCTCCTGAGACAGCAGGTGTGGAATCGAAGGCAAAGGCCATGGAGGCTCCGCACCCACCAGACTTCTCAGTAATGGGTACCAGTGCTGTCGAGGCCAATCCGAGCTATTAAAATCATGGTTGGCTTGTCCTGTCTGACCTTCAGGAGTACCTTTGGGAGGAGAGGCAGTGGTGGAAAGGCATACACGTGAAGATTGCTCCAATTGAATGAGAGAGCATCCACTTTCCAAGCTGTGGGATGAAACCTTTCGTGCAAAACTTTGGCAGCTGGTAATTTAGTGGAGAAGGAACAGATCTATGTCTGGAGTTACCCATAACACTGTCAATTTTGAAATACATGAGGATCCAATTTCCACTCGTGGGGATCCATAATTTGTCTGCTCAACACATCTGCTAAGGAGTTCTGTGCTCCTGGCAGAAACCTTGCCTGAAGATTTAGCTGCAAACTGAGAGCAGTCTCCCACAAAATCATTGCTTGTCTGCATAGAGGATATGAATGTGTCCCCCTTGCTTGTTGATGTACCACATGACAGTTGTGTTGTCTGTTTGAATCAACACCTGCCCTGGAAGAAGTAAATCCTTGAAAGCTATCAATGCAAATTGGACTGCTAACATCTCCTTCAAGTTGATATGTAAATGTTGAAGTCTGGCAGGCCACGTGTCTTGTACCCATTTTCCATTTAGATGAGCTCCCCAAGCTTTGTCTGAGGCATCTGTCGTTAGAATCTGACTCGCCTCTGGTCGGGTCACAGAGAGTCCCTTGTTTAGGTGACATTCCTGAGCCCACCACAAAAATTCCTTTTGAATGCAAGGTATTATCTGAATGACAGTGTCCATATCTTGGCAGTGTTGCGTCCATACATTTTTGAGATACCATTGTAGCTTCCTCATATGCAGTTTGGCATTGGGAAGTACCAGAATACAAGATGCCATGAACCCCTAGGCTTGAAGGACTGTCCTTGCAGTCAGCCTGGACTGACGAGACAATTGATGGAAATAAAGAGAAAGATTCTTTTGTTTGTCCGGGGTCAAAAAGGCCATCTGGGATGCTGTATTCAGTCTCACACCCAGAAAGCACATGTCCTGAGAGGGTACTAGACTGGACTTTATTTCGTTCACAGAATACCCTAGGCATCTTAACACTGCCATCACATACTGTAAATGATGAAGAAGTTTGTCCTTTCCTTGAGCCAGAATCAGGCAATCGTCCAAATAAGGGTAGATTTGTATTCCTCTTAGCCTGAAGAAAGCTACCACTGGAGCCAGAACCTTCGTGAACACTCTGGGCGCAGTAGATAAGCCAAAGGGCAATGCAGAGAACTGATAATGAAAAGTCCCAGCCCGAAACGCAGATACTTCCTGCAACTGGGCCTGATAGGAACATGAAGGTAAGCCTCCTTGAGATCCAGAGTCACCATCCAGTGATCTTTGCCCAGCAGAGGTAAAAGCTGCTGTAACGTCAGCATTTTGAACTTGGGAATGTCCAGATATGTGTTGAGGATAGATAAGTCCAAAATGGGTCTCCACGTGTCCCCTTTCTTTGGTACTAGAAACAGGCGAGAATAAAATCCTAGGCCCACTTCTGGCAGAGGGACCAGTTGTATAGCTCCTATTTGAAGTAGAAGAAATTTGGTTGTGAGCCTCTAGTCTTTGCTGAGGAGGAACGTCTGGCATGCCTTTGAAAGGAGGCAAGGTATGGAAATAAAACTTGTAACCTCGGTGTATGATATCCAGTACCCATTTGTCTTGGGTAATTAAAATCCAATTTTCCTTGAAAAGTGCCAACCTTCCTCCCAAAGGTGCTGCCAGGCAAGAGGGATCTGGCAGCTGAAAAAGTAGGTCATTGGGCCTGTTTACGAAAGGACTGGCCCCTACCCTCACTCGAAGATTGTGCAGGTGAACTCCCAGTTCTAGGTCTGAAGGAACTCTGAGCTCTGCCCCTACCACGTCTAGATCTACCCCTAGACTGAGAATCATAAGAAGGATACGTCCACCCCTTAGCAGGCCAATTCCTACTAAACTTTGGAGGCTGAACTTGCAAAAAATCCTTAACAGTCTGCATAGACTTAGCCTTGTCCTCCATTTTCTTCAAGACTGATTCCACAGGTGGACCAAACAACACTTCAGACTGCAAAGGAGCATCCAAAATCCTTGTTTTAACATGGTCAGAAAAATTCTGATCCTTCAGCCAGGCATGCCTGCGAAGAACTGAACCAGTGGCAGCCACCCTAGACGAGGCCTGCACAGCATCAAAACCACATTGTAAAGAATGCTTACCAACCTGCTCAGAGACATGCACCAAATCTTGTAATTCTTTACACTCAATGCCTTCTGCCAGAGCATCCACCTTAGATTTCAATTGAGAAAGAAGAAAGTTTTGATATTTCAACATATGAAACTGGCAATTCAAAGCCCTCATTGCTAAGGTAGAAGAAGTATAGACCTTCTTTCCCCATCTATCCAAAGCTCTGGCCTCTTTATCAAGAGGAACCGGATTTTTACAACAGAGGCCTTGACACCCTTGGGTCCCTGACTAATAGTTTCTGGGTCCGCCCTAGGACTCTTATAAAGATATTTATGAGCCTCAGGCACCCTGTAATACCTATCTGGTTTAACAGGCGCAGGAGGCAGAGAATCAGGATTAAGCGAAGCCTCTGAAAACACATCCTGCACAACATCCAGAACAGGTGGTATAGCTAAGGGCCTATGTTGAGGTAAAAGCAAAAATTCCTAAGCCTTTTCCGAGAATCAGAGAAGTCTTGACCTTCCCACTTAAAATGCTCCCTCATAGAGTGAAGTGTCTCTGAAAAGAAAAATCCTCTGGAGGAGAAGCAGAAGGAGTGGAATCTTCTGCATCAGAATCAGAATAAGGAGAGTACTCCTGCAAGTCTTCAGTCAAGACTCTGAAACATCTGAAGCCTGTTCAAAACTTCCCAACTCTGGCTCCACCCTAGGCCTTTTATCAGGAGGGGGCAAAGAACCTCTAATCAGAGTAATCAAATCTTCTGCCATTTTAAGCATGTGCTTCTTAGGCACAGACCCTGCTGAACTAGGAGTGACACCAACAGAAGCTAAACCTGGCCTGCCCCTGGGAGAAGCCTTGGAAACAGAAGGAGAGGGCCTAACCACCCTGGGAAGGGAGGGGAGTACAGTAACCTGAGAAGCCCCTTCAGCCTGCCCTGCCTCAAGAGAGGCCACATCCTGCAAAATTAAAGTCTCCCCCTGAGACTCTAAAGAAGTCTCCGTCGGACCCACTGGTTCCACTGAAGCCTCTAAAGAACCAGCGTCCGGAACGGACGACTCATCTTGCCTGGGTTTAACTGTTTTATCTTTGCGCTTCTTCGTGGAAGCGGGCGCCAGAGAATCCGACGGCATATTATAATTGCACCGCTTACAGAAGACCAGCCTAGCACAATCTAACCTTCGCTTAATAGTGCGCTTATTGAACCTAGCACAAAAGCGACACCCGACTACGTCGTGCTCAGGCCCCAAACAAGGAATGCACAAAGAATGATAATCCCTATGCGGTATCTGTTTCCCACAAGAAATACAATTATTCACTTTTTCTGACATCCGGTACTACACTGAGGCAAGAAAAAAACAGAATAATCCCCAACGGGGTACTTAGCCAACTTGGATTCGGTCTGAAACTCCGAACTCGAAAAATTTCAGAACGGCACTTGCAACGCTGCTTCTGCATCGGACCATGCGGCAAAAAAGACTGAGGATATGACGTCGGTCATGCGATTTTGTACCCTGACGTCCTGATGTCAGTTTTAAGCGCCTTGACCGACGTCAGCCTAATACTTTGGTATTCGGGCCGACCGAGGACAGCGGACTACCCATATGTAAGGACTGCAGCAATGTGAGATGAAGAACATCAGCTCATTAACAGCGTTTTAATCCTCTAAGCCAAGTGGCTGTCTTCATCATACTTAATGAAATAACTTTCTTCATTTCTCCTTTTTACCAGTTTCATAGATACCATCAAAAAATACCACAAAAAATTAAAACCTACAAAAACTGCCCCTGATAATCTACCCGGTGAATATCTTATAATAGTAGCTGAAGCTATTGCATATCCATAACTGAAAATAAAGTCCCCTCACTATGTAAAAAAAAAAATAATTCGATATTCCACTGCATAAGGTTGGAATAATTACAGATCTTTCATACTATGGACCAATTGTAATTATATCTCAAAAATATTACGCAAATGTATATAACTATATATATATATATATATATATATATATATATATATATATATATATGTGTATAGGAAAAACAAAACCGAATAAGACTAAGAAGAAATAAACTTATACTACTGAAAACTTCCGAACTGTTAAAAACAAAAACAGAAATCCAATGAATAGACACTGAGCCAGAACTGTTATTTGCTGAGCACTTTTGTTCGTTTTATTGATAACAATCGAACTTCATCAGTGCAAAATGTAATGAATTTGCAGTACTATGCGAACTTTAAGTAGTCTAACTGGTATAAAAACTACTTCACTGTGATTGGTAGATAGACTACGCCAATGCAGTAGTATTTGGACTAATGAGAGACACTGCTATAAAACAAAGGGTTTAATCTAACATCCTGCCACTAGAGGGCATGCTGTAACTTTTTAGTTGTTCCACTTTAATGCACATTTAATGTTGAGATTCTTGGTGAGCCCTGGTGGGGTATTTTGCTTCAAGGAGGAGTTGCCATCTTAATTCCTTCAGCTCCAGTAGTGTGTTGCAATCTCCAAAAAACTGCTCGACCTGTTCTAACACTAGAAATTTAAAACGGGCAAAGCCGTTGCAGCTCATGGCATGTCTGCTTAATGCATTGTAACTGTCATTATGCCTGATGGCTGCAAGGTGTTCCTTCACCCTGTCCGAGAGCTTTCTAATTGATTTTCCAATGTAGAAGGAAAAACATTGGTCACAGTAGGCTGCATAGACTAGAAAATTTGAGTGGCAGTCGTGCTGGGCTTTGAACTGCCCCGTGATGTTGCAGTGTTGAAAAGTATAGGATGTGCCTGAGTGTATAAAAGGGCAGACTACACAATGTTTGCAAGGGCCCATACCTTTGAGGTTTTGTGGGTTAGCAGGCTCATGGGGGTCTGCACCATTCTTGAGTATGGGGGTCTCTTTCCTTTCAAAGGTTTGTTTGAGCGTTCTGGTCTTCTTGTATGAGAAGACAGGCTCATTATCCACTATCTGGTGGGTGTTGTGGTCCGCTCTTATTATGTTCCAGTTTTTGCCAATGATATCCCTAATGGGTTGCATATCTCGGCTGGTGGGGATGGGGAAACTACAGTTTCTGTTCTTGGGTTCAGTAGTTCTGGTGGTCACCCTGGAGGTGAAGCCTTGAGTAAGGATGGGTGGGTGTCTGTCTGATCTGTGGGAGGCCACTTCTTGAAAGACATCCTCCACTAGCTGTTTGGGGTAATGTCGGCGGATGAACATTTTTGAAAGGAATTGGCTTTCCTTGAGGAAGGTATCATCGTCTGAGATGATCCTGGAGAGGCGAATGTACTGCCCTTTGAGCACATTCTTCTTTATAAGGAAGGGGTGCTGACTTTTGAAATCGAGGAAGTTGTTCCTGTAAGTGTTCTTCCGGTACATATTGGAGGTAAGGCTGCCAGTGCTGGGGTCAATGGTTAACTGAGTATCAAGGAAGGAGATGTGAGTCCCTCGTCCTGAGACTACAAAGTCTAGGTATGGGATGCTGTTTGTGAGTGTCATAAGGAAGGTGTCCAGCTCGGTGTTGTCACCCTCCCACACAAAAAACATATTGTCAATAAAACGACGATATAAGTGGGCTTTGTGGAAGCCTTGTATATGGGTCAAAGTCTCCTTCTCCCATGTACTGAGGACTAGGTTGGCAAAAGAGGGGGCCATTTTGGACCCCATCGCCACCCCCTTGGTCTGTAGGTAGATGGCTCCATTGAAGCAGAAAAAGTTGTTTTTCAGAACCACTGTGGTTAAAGCTGTAAGCATTTCAGTTTTAAAAACACTGAATTTAGCATGCTTGTTGAGAAACAGTTTTAACACTTCCAAACCTTCCCTGTGAGGGATGTTGGAGTACAATGCTACTACATCTAGCGTTACTAACATACATTTTGAGAAATCAATATTAGTCTCATGCAAAATGTTTAAAAAATCCCAGGAGTCCTTGATGTAAAAATCCATCGCCTGAACTAGCGGGTTGAAAATGAAGTCCAGGTATTCCGATATTGTCTCTGTCTTGGTTTTATGGTTAGAGATGATGAGCCTGAATGGGGGGTCGGTGGGGTCCTTGTGTACTTTGAGGATGCTCTTCCTAGGCTGGGGTTATGCACAGACAGAAAAACAAATTCCTCTAGGGTGATATGCTGCTTGCATTCCAGGGTTTTGAGCAGCTTATCAATGGTATTGAAGCTTTTGTTCACTTTGTTCAAGGTCACAACCTTGTAAAAGTCCTGGTTAAGCAGCAAATTGTTAAGTTTTTGTACATAGGTTTACATAGTACAAGGCCCGTTCCCTTATCTGCTTTCATGATACGCAGATCATGATCCTGGCTTAAGTCCCGCATGGCGTCCAGTTCCGCTGGTGAGAGGTTGTACCATTTGATGGAGTGAGGCTCATTAAGAAGCCCTCTGAGATCTTGCTCACACACTTTTTGGAAGGCTGAAAGCGTGTAGTTGAGGGCTGGGGTGAATACACTCTTTTTTTCTGGGGGCTGTGAGTGTATCAGGGTCGTCAGAGGATTCTGAGTCTGTGTCCTCCGTGTTACTCAGAAACACTTTCAGATTCAGTTTTCTGAGATAAAGCCTGAGATCCAGCAGAACATCGGTGATCTGTGCTCTTTGTGATGATAAAAAGGAGAAGCCCTTGTTTAATAAACTCACGTGGGCCTCTGAGAGATTTCTGTCAGTTAAATTGAAAAGGGTGCTCTATATATATATATATATATATATATATATATATATATATATATATATATATATATATATATATATATATATACACACAAGATCTCAGCTATAGAATTGATAACCAGCTTCTGTCTTCAGTGTGACACAAGTTCCTGTCCTCATCATAGCACAAGTACTGCTTTGCTGAATTTTGTTAATACTGTCAAGATTCACAGAAATGCCTGAAAGCCTAGTCTCCACCATCTTCATAGACATATCAAAAGCTTTTGGTACTGTCCATCTACAGAAACATTTGTGTAAATTCTCATCCTTAAGGCTCTCCGACTCATAACTGCAGTGGTTCCATAGCTGTCTCTCAAACAGTGCATAAGCAATGAAATGTAAAATTATTTCTCTACCTTCTTAGAAGTAGCTATTGGTGTCTCACAAGGATCTGTACTAAGCCCCATACTTTTCACCATATTCATCACTGAGCTCTCTGCTGCTACAAACAAAGTTACCCTAGTTCAATACAATGATGACTTGACTGACCCTAATCTGCTCTGTCAAATTACTCTAAATCGGAAGATCTTGTATGACAATCATTCTTAGCAACTGAAACATGGCTAAATAATTCACTACTACTACTAAACCCTAAAAAAGAACAGAATTACTTTGCTTTACCTATAACATACCTTTACCAAAACAATACTATTTACTATCATCTGTGCCAATAGCACCCATGATAGAACAAGTAAACCATACAAAAGTACTAAGTGCCATCACAGATGACCAGTTGAAATTTGAATACTGTGCATCACATGTAGTTAAAAAAATTCATCAAAACCTTGGTACATTATACAGAGTATAAAACATATGTGCTTCTAATAGAAATATGTTAAAATCAGCAAGAAAGAGAAGTGGCATTGCTGGAAATTAATTAATCCTCAAGTCTTCGTGAGTACCTTCACATGCTGGGCATTGTTTTCACAAAATCTCAACAAGATGACACAGCTCTACACATGCACACACACACGCACACACACACACACACACACACACACACACACACATATATATATATATATATATATATATATATATATATATATATATATACACACACACACATTGTATTTTATATAGCATATATCATGGACAGAAGTTGGTTATAAAACAAAAAAGATAGCTGGGTGCACATTTCCCAGGATAAAAATGTGTCCAATCCTGGTAGGTGCATTTGGTGCCAACACTGGAAAAACTTACAGTGTGTAGAATCTTCAAGACATGGAATCTACCAAATCCTGGTATGCACATTGGTGCTAGGACTGGAAAAAAAAATCACAGTGTAGAATCCTCAAGGCAGGGAAACAATCCTAGAATGGGATAAGGCCAGGCTCAGGGGGAGGATGTCCCTCCTGCCGATTGAAATAGTAGTCCAAAAAACTGACAAAAAAAAAACAGCTATAAAGATGATAGAGTGGACTACTGAAGATAAGGAAGAAATTTATTTTTGCTATTATGCAAGAAGCCCAGAATTTATGGATAGATGATATTCAAAAACATTAAGAGGGAAATTAGAGGAAAGAAAAATACATGCTTGAGAACATGTGTCAAAAGCTTCAAATTTAAATTTGCGTTCATTAATAAAACAGATCCATGAAAAACATTACACAGACAAATAAACTTTTGGCCACTTGGAAAAAGAAGCAAGAGAAAGAGAGACAATATAAAGAACAAAACCTAGAGATTTTTGAAAGGTATAAAAAAGAAACACTGACATGGGAAAAAAACTGACATCTGACATGATGCAATATTTATTCTAAGTAGCTCCAAATTTAAAAGGAAATATAGCCAAAGGCACCCAGATATGGAAAATTTTGCAGTGCAAAACAAAATCACAATAGCAGAGTGTAAAACAGATTAGTAAAGCAGAAATTAAATGAATAGAACCTGATTTTAATGGAATACCTGTGAAGTGAAGGATTTAGTATAGAATGTTTAACACAGGTTACATCACAGTATGATGGAACAGTGAGTGCCTAAAGTAAGGAGAAATGGGTATAGTGGGAGACATCTGAAGAAGAAACATGGACATGGAAAAGAAAAAGAGATTTAATTGTAGTGCAATATTTATGCAAAGGAGAAATCAAAACTAATCAATACCAAAAAGCAGCACAAAAGATATCTGAAGAGAAATACAGGCAAATACAAAAAAATAAGAAAACAAAGGGGGAAGTAGGAAGGAGGATTAGTAATGGAGATATTAAAAAAATAGAAACTGAAGTTAAGCATTAACTGAGAAGTGAAGGATTTAGTGTAGAAAATCCAGTTCAGGTAACATCACAGTATAATGGAACAATGAGTCCCCAAATTAAGGAGAAACAAATGGAAAGAGAAGTATCTGATCACTTGCCACATGGAGATGCTCTGGAGGCTTCAGTAGGAAACCATTACAAAAGTTCATTTGGAGTTCCACAACCAGGGAAGGAGCAGGAGACGGTGGCAACTCTGACAAAGTCAATGTTACAGACTGATAGGCCAGTGAATTCCCATATGAAAGAGTGACAGATGACACAGGATGCAGCTGAAGAGAATATGTCACAGGAAGATGTTCTGGCACTTTCTGTAGAATGCCTGCAGGAAACAGACAACAAAGAATGTGGCCTCAGCTTAGAAAAAAATGATCTAAGGGAAGAGTTACTTGCTTTAGTAAAGATGGATAGACATATTAAGATTGATGAAAGAAATACATTACAGAAAGTAAATAAGACACAAAATGTTAGAAGTCTGATAAAACAGATGAACTCAGTAATCAAGACTGCTGATAGAAATTCATGCAGTATAACAGAAATAAACAGGATATATCACTGTGCAGCTAAATTAATAACAGATAATGGCTGACCACAAAAGCATACAGTAATAAGGGAAAGGAAGGGGAGAAATAAAATGCCATCCAGAAAGCATCAAATAGAGAAGCCTATAAAGCAATTAAGCAAGAAGTGTCACTGTTAGAAGTGTATAGAAGAGGGAGCAGATCAACAAATATACTTAGAAAGATATACATGATAAAAACAGTGTGCACTATCAGAACAGAGCAGGACCTATAGTGCACTATTGAAAATAATAAATTAAAGATGCAGCACAGACAGAAAAACGTAAATGATATGCAGATAAATATAAAGGGAAACTATAAGATAAGCAATTCATTGATAAAAAAAAGATTTATACATAATTGGGAAACAAAGTAAAAAGAAAAGAAACACCACCAAAAAAGAAAAATATATACGCATTTTGTTGAAATATCTATGAAGACCCTTTGAAACATAACAAAGATGCTGAATGGCTAGAGGAAGTAAAATCAATAGTAAGAAGCTCAATTGTACAGGATATGTAATGGGATAAAGTAATACAAAGAGAAGTTGAAACAAAATGAAGAAAAGCTCCTAAATAGAAAAAACCCAGGCCAAGATGCAACACCTAACTTCTAGCTTAATGTATTATCTTTACATGAAGATTTAGACCTGAGTAAGAACTACTTATATACACATCCCAAACAGATGGAAACCTGGCTAATAACATGAAAAATGATACTTCTGATTAAGAGTGAGCCTGCAAGCTATCCTAAAAACTAAAGACTAATAGCTTGCCTTTCAACAATGTATTACCGATATACTGGAACTGATGGTGACATATAGTCATTTAGAAGAAAACTCAATCATGGCAATAGAACAAAAGGGTAACAAAAGAAAGTCATATGGAACAAAGGATCATTTGCTGTTAAATAAAGGTATAATGGAGAACTTTAAAAAGGGGAAGAATCTAAGTATGACATGGATAGATTACAAAACAGCATTTGACAGCATCCAAAATTTATGGATAAAGAAGTGCTTACAAATGTATGAGACACACCCTACATTGATCAATTATATTACAGTGATGATGAAACAGAGGGAGACCACTTTGCAGCTATGCCATGATAAAGGACAAATTATTATCCCAGGGATAAATATTCAAAGGGGAATATTCCAGGGTGATTCTTTGTCATGCCTGCTCATTTGTTTTGCCACTAACCCATTAAGCTGTCTTCTTAACAGTTTAGGTCATGGTTACAATTTGTCTTCCAGAAAACAATGAAGTGCAAAGACTTTTCTTCTTTTTGTGGATGATTTAAAACTGTATAGTTCATCAGATGAGGAGCTGAAAGCACAACTGCATGATGTTAAAACTTCCTCAGATGATATAAGAATGTCATTTGGTCTTGATAAATGTGCAAAAGCAACCTTTAAAGCAGGAAAGTTGCAGCGCCAAAAAAACATCAGTCTGGGACAGGAATGTGATATAACGGAACTTGAACAGGAGGGAGTGTATAAATATATCGGAACTGATGAAGAATTGGTAATAAAACATGAACAAATGTGAACAAAACTCAGTAAGGAATATTTTAGAAGATTAAAATGAATATTGAAAGCATCCCTGACATCTAAGAACAAAGTCCAAACAATAAATCAATTTCCTCTTCCTGTTCTTACAGTTTTGGGGTGATTGACTGGCCCTAAAATGTATTGGATCAGTTGG
The DNA here is from genome assembly GCF_019279795.1 of Protopterus annectens. Taxonomy (NCBI): domain Eukaryota; kingdom Metazoa; phylum Chordata; order Ceratodontiformes; family Protopteridae; genus Protopterus; species Protopterus annectens. Next base: position 1,555,644,533 of record NC_056733.1, read on the forward strand.
ACAGGAAATCAAGAAAAATACTTTCTGCTTTTCAAATGATATATAACAATCAGTGTGCCTAACAAGATTATGTATTCCTCATTTTGAAGGAGGTTTGGGCCTCCACAAAATGTATTACATGCATAGATCTACAATTGTAGGACTGCATACATATCTGCTAACCTCACCATATCCAAACATAGTGAAATTTTTAAAACACGAAGAGAAAAAGTCTGAGATGACTTCCCTGCTTAGTTTAGGAGAAGCATATCTGTGTCAAGTGGGAATGGAAGTCAAAACAGAAAATAGACAAAAATCAGGCAACAGCTGAATATGCCAAAAGGCAAAAGAAAGACTATAAGGAGAAAGATCAAAGGGCAAGAAATGTGGAAAAGGCATAAATATAGTTGCTAGTACAGAAAACTCCTGGAACACCGTCATGTCAATCAGGATTTGATGCAGGAATGGTTAATGAAAGTGAATTTAAACCAGAAGATGAAAAGTTAATATTGGTGGCCCAGGATAGTAGATTATGTACACGTTTGAACCAAGCAGGAAAACAGTGTTTAAGCCATACAAAGTGCAGCAACCAATAACCAGCCAAAAAAGCACTGCAGATGAACCAGGCTTGACTTCTGATGATCCAAATTAAACTTTATTATAAAAACATAAACGTTTAAATCACCATGTTTTTGTTTCACAGATTTCATCAGATGTAACATACTAAACAACTCTGGGGTTTATATACTCCATCTCACATAATCTATCACGTTAACTGAAAATTAAAAACAATTGAACTTCAATAAATAGTCATAGCAACACAGAATAAGTAAATAATGTACACACTTGTTTACGAAGTCCATTGAACATGTGGGAGAAACAGACAAATGCAAGTTCTTTAAAACAGAGCTAGAAAAAGTTGCACATCTTATTAATAGGTATGATACGCTAATGGCAGAGGGCTGTATACTGAAAAGCATAATAATAATAATGTGGCAAGACTGTTGCACTGGGGATTGTGCAAACATTACAATACTGATGTAGCTGAGAAGCATTGGAAACATAAGCCACAAAGCATTATAGAGAATGAAGAAGTTCATGTCACATGGGATCACCCATTACCAACAGTTCAAAAAATAGATATGAGAAAACCAGATATAGCCATTCATAAAAAGAAGACAAAAGTAGCACATGATCATTAAAATTGCTACTTCCAATGATTATAGTGCCTTATGTACAGAGAGACACAACGTTATAAAATACCAGGCTTTGCAGGCAGAAATGAGGGCAATGTAAAAGAAGAATACTCACACAGTTCCAATAGTGGTAGGACCAATGGGTCTCATAAAAAAAAAAAAAAAAAAAAAAAAAGAATTTAAAGTTGCATTTAGATATGCAACCAGTGCAAGTACCTCCTAGGCAGAATTACATAAGCAGTCAGTTCTGGGCACATTGTGGGTGCTGCGAAGATTACTTTTGGCTAACATCAAAGACTGAAACAATACTAATTACATTAATTTTATTTATATTTTGACTTAGGAATGTGGTCCATTCCTGTCATGGTACTAGAAACCCAAAAGACTGGAAAAAGTAAATTGAGTAAGAACATATATCACTGGCAAAGACATATTGCCTCTACTTTCTTATTGCTATCTCTCCTCTATGCTGCTCTAGTATTCACTCACCTTCAAAACTCACAACTGTCCAAACTTGTGCAGTTATTATAAAATAGCTAAAAATTGCAGTAAACTCTAATGATAGAACAGACCACTGCCTAGTCCTCAGACAATTATACTGTAGATCTACCACATCACCTAGTTGATGTTTGTCTTGTAGATTGGTATTGTATGTTTGCTTGTCCTGTTTGACATGGTGTTTTGCGAGGATTCTAAGACATATAAATTGCTGGAACAAATTTTGATTTCTATTTGTATACCAATTTTTCCAGGCTGTATCCCTTTTTATCATGATATTTTGTGCTTTTGTTAACCATGGTGTGGGGTAGGACTTTACTTTTTTATTACATACTGGTGCTACATTATTTAAGTTCTTTATAGCAATACAATATATAATCTGAAAGCATTTTAAACTAAATGATTGAAACACAAATAAGTATAGATAGACAGACAGATAAATACATAGAAATTTGATACTCTGGTAATGCTTTCATTCATTTCAATGTAACAGGGGAGCTGAAACCTATCCTCCTAGTGGGAGCAAAGCAGAGAAGCTCTTTCTGGATAGGACACAAACACTCACACACACGCATACACACACACACACACACACACACACACACACACACACACACACACACACACACACACACACACACACACACACACACACACACACAGCCACCTCAAACAGTGTATGCATGTTTTAGAAGCACAAAAGAATCAATAATTCTACAGCTTGACTTTTGGATATGGGAGAAAATGGAAGCATTCAGTGAAAAAGGATGCAGAAACATGGTGGGTGTGCATATTCTACTTAGAAGGCAACGGAATGCATATATTATATTCATATTATGTGAAAAAGAAAAAAGTTATTAGTATTTTTATGTCCGTCTCCCCTTATTTCTTCTTATTAACCTTTGCTCTGCTCTCCCCTTGTATATGATCTTAAATGGTAAAGTCGGGGTTCTACCACCTACAGTAATACAAGCAGAATATGCACATCCATTGGAGTTAGTTTTTTAAAAGCTCATCACTACCTCAAGTGTTAAAAGACTAGTCTATGGATCCTGCAAGGGTGCAACTCCCTTTATCTTAAGGTGCTGTTGCCTCAGATTTAGTTATTTTATGTAGGGCAGCAGACAAGAAAGTCCATTCTTGGGAAAGTAAATGGATTTGTCTGAAAAAACATTTATTATTATTAGTAGTAATATTAGTAGTAATAGCAGAAGTAATAGTGCTAGTACTAGTATTATCATTATTAATATTAGTAGTATTAATAGTAGCATTAGCAGTAGTACTAGTAGTAGTATTATCATTGTTATTATTATTATTATTATTGCTGTTTGTATTGATGTTGTTGCTGTAACTATCAACATTATAATTTTTAGTTTCAACAAAACAGTCTTAATTTGACACGTCAGTTCCTGCTTTTTCAAACTTTGTGCTTTGTTTTGTTTTGGTAGTGTCAGCATGGCAGGGCAAACTGCCTTGTTGATACTTTTCATTAAGAGTTCCATTGGTATATTGGCATGGGCTCAATGTGGGATAACATTTATATGCGTAAAACCTTGACAGTTACAGAATTTTTTTAAACTTGATTGCTGTTACTTTGCAGACCATTTTCAGTCCAATTTTTCTGCAAGTTTCACAAAATTGTAAATATGCTCTCAAGAATGTGTGTCAGCCCATGTAAGAATATGAAAAGCAATGGCTGCTTAACAGGTATCCTGGAATAATCATCAGGTTCATATAAAATATATTTTTTTGCATGCTAACCTACCAAAATCAATGCTCCAATCAACCCAGAGTTTTCTGAGGAGTCCATACACTTGTATTGGAACAGCCTTAAATAATTTTGTATTGGTCTTGCATAGCAAAGTCTTAATATTTGTTTTCTGTTACTTCAGATATGGTGGGAAAATACATTTTTGATTTTGGCTTTGATTTTCTTTTCACAGCCATTCAATGAGCCCCATGCAATGTCCTGATTCACGTCTTCTGAATTTCCCTAAGCACAATTAGTCTGCATACTTAAGCAAACAATTCATACTCTCTGAACTTTGTCTTCTCTTAAACTTTAAATCCTTTTTTTTTTAATATTTGACACCTGTATCACTACTGTTCATTTTGTGGCAGGTTTTATTGCTGAAACCTACTTTCCATGTTTTTGCAAACAGTCTTGGGGATTCAGTAACAGCCCCAGTGTGAGCTGTATGGCACATACAAAAAAGGCCCTACCCCCACAATGCAAAAATTAGGAATTCAAAGATATACTAGCTGTTGTGAGGAAAGACCTCATTATGGGCTAATCTGTATGTCTCTGAATCTTATTACCTACTGCTATGTGCAGATCAGTACTTCCCATGGTAGGTAACTAAAGCCGAATTGTGAAAGCATTGCCATCCCTCTCCCATTAAGCATTCTCCAAAACACACAGGCACACATTCAAATGCACACACACATATACAAATACACAGACCATAGTCTCGCTACCTGTTTCTGTATCTGAGCATCCCCAATGTCTCCTTTTACGGCCACCACAGACATTTGCAGTCTCAAGTCATATTCCTAAATCCCTAGTGTCATACTCTTACTGTTTGAAGTGACATTTTGGCATATGACATTAGAGTAATCCCCTGCTGTCTAAAGCCCCTCCACTCTCCTCACCCTTATTTGAAGTGTCATTACAGTACAGAGAGTCTTCCCTGGGGTCTAGTGTTCCCCCAGTACACTTTAAAGATTATCTGTAAAGTTCAAGGGGATATTTTCATTTTCTTTTACTAAATATGGTGTCAGATCACTTGTGATTAAATTACATCTTTAACCAAAAATATTTATATGAAAAATGTATGCATCCTTAAATAATTACTAGCTCCTTTTCCTTCTTTTTAAATTTGGCTTTATCACTTTCCAGTCACATACAGGAAGCTACTAGCATATGACTCACTGAGGTCTTCCTTATATCTGACTTAAAACTGCAACAAGTCTCATAGAGATGGCATCTGTTCTGAACAGTGTAGGCTTGCTTCATCAAAATAAGACAATGCTGCATCTGAGCATAGTCTCCTATTTTCATATTCAGATTAATCTTCCTGTTTTTCTGTCCAAAATAAAAAAATAGAACATCCATCATCAACCCCTTTTTTCTCATTTTGCATATGAGGGCTGGGTGTTACTTCAATAGTGACAATCATCTCGAGCCAAGGTTTCTACCATTGGGTAGCTAAACCAGCTGTGGTAGTTCATCCGTACCACTCACTCACAGCTATGGCAAATTTAGAGTGTCCAATCCAACTACTGCATGTCTTTGGAGTATGGGAGGAAATTAGAGCGCCCAGAGGAAATCCACCTGATCACAGAGAGGACATGCAGACTCCACACAGAAGACACCCCAGCAAAGAATCTAACCAGATAACCTCTTGCTCTTAGGTGACAACGCTAACCACTGTACCACTGCAGCTGCCCCATACTTCTACATAAATCTTAAGGGCATGTATCTCTGCCAAAGTCCTTTAAAACAATGGAACTTTAATCAGCTTCATCTATTTAACTCTTACACTCTTTTGCATTATTTGGAATAATCATACTTTGCAATGCTTTCATCTTCTTTCATTCTAGTTACACACTAGTGTAAAAATATATATATCCACTTTGAATCAGGATATTTGTTATCCAACACACATTATTTAGTGGAAATGATTCACTTGTAGTATGTTTTCCTGTTTTTGCAGCACATTCTCATGTTTACCATCATCTATAGCACAGACTGTAATGCCATCATTAAAGTTAGTTGCATTCTTGCTCTTTTGTATCACATGTTTTTCTACATGCTGAAAATTTGTAGCAGCAGACTTGATAGAAAAATCAATGCCCTACCTCTTGCTAATTTTATATTGTTATCTCTGCCTCTTTAACCTGAAATTATGCTGTCTTATCATTTCCACTTTGCCTCTGGGAGCCTTAGTATAGTTTTCTTCTTTCCCCACTTTTCACATGTTAGTCATCAATGGGCAATATTGCTTAACAGGATTCTGTCAAACATAATATGTGTATGGTTCTTTTCACCGTGGCATTTATACATCAGTTGAATTTCTGCTCATTTATCCTCTGCCTGTTTTACTTCATTAATCATATTTTTATTTCTGTTTTATTAGTTTTTTTTTCATTGCTCAGTATTTTTTGACTGACTGTCAAAGTCTAACTGCAGCCATATCTTTCTTAGACAGCAATTTCTTCCTTACCCTTCATCTGCACCCAGATAGTATCAATCTATTTATAAATTCACAATTTTCACTAATTTAATAAATCTAGGTGGAGTCATAATTTTTTTTGTCTTTCACTACTGAACATATATATTTTGTACTGTACATTTTGCTAGTTTTCAAAGTAACCATTTGGTTTGCTAAAACATGTTTGTACTTGTTATCACGACTTGGTATTGTTTCCTATATGCAATATACTTGTGCACTAAGATTCATGATTTCATGGATATTCCAAGGCAAGTGAGTTTCATGACCATTCTCTCTTTGCCAGTACCCTCCGTTGGGTCTATATTACATTCTAGAAAGCTGACAATGTCGAATCTGACATTGTCGACATGAAAATAGAGAAACTACAGAACATCGAACAAGTAAACGGAAATCTCCGTAAGGGGAGATTTCCATTTACTTCAATGTAGTGCGGTCTTGGAGTTTATATATTTAAGTAGTGGGGGGTGTGGGAGTGCCCCTGCCTACACTGTTTATTTATTTATTTATTTATTTTTCTGAACATTCGATGTTTTAACAATTTGATCACTAAAGGTCGACCTTTAGTGATTCGAACTGTTAAATATTTGATGTTGTAATATAGCCCCCCTCCCTTAGGATGTACCCATTTTGTTTGGGAGGACCATGACAGTCAGTCATGGAGAAAATGTGTGTGCAACATTCCAGTTATCTAGTTTACCTTTAAAAGACAGTGATTCACACTAGTAAACATGCAGGGGAATGTTACTCCAGAGGTTTGCAAACTGGTCTCTCCACTTTATTTATCTGTTGGTGAGAACATAGATCCATGTTTCTAGTACTGGTGTGGATATTAGACCTGAGTAGAAACAGAATGTCTAGAACAATTGACTTTCTGTTGACATGATAACCTGTAGGAGTGGTTACTGCCTAGAAGCTGTAGTTTTATTGGCCATTTTGGGTCAATTCCAAGCTCCTTGATCTCTCTCTCTCTTAAAACCCTGCAACTCTCTTTTTGCGCGGTCTTGCACACAGAGCAGTGTCGAGCAGCACCGCTTAAACAGGTTTAAACTATTCCCGGCTCCACAAAGTCTGCTCTTCACTTTTTCCCTTAGAACTGCTCTAAATATCAAAATAAGCACTCTATTTTCATTCTAAAGCCCTGCACTTGCTCGTATAAGTAATCTCATAGGTAAACACTAATAAACTTAAGCACTACATCCTCTTATACTCCTTTTAAGCACTTGCTCCCTATCGGTTCTTTCTGATCAGTCAATAAGTAGTTCCCTATATTATTCAGGCATGTCCAAAGGTCAGTTTTGGGTTTACTCTCCAGTCCAGCTGGTGAGTCTGGGAATCTTGAGGCAATGTTACAACTGCCTTATGTATACAGACCACCCTCTCCTCCTCCCAACAAGCTCAAATATATGTGAGAGATGCAACTATATAGCCAAACTGGAGGCTAAGCTCTCTCAACCCAGTACTGGCACAGCCTATCAGGAGGAGAAGGTCACCACATACACCAAAAATCCAGTCTCACATAGACCTATCGCATCAGCAAACCAAACACATAAACACACAAAAACAAACTCGGAGGTTCTAAATAAAAATCTGCCTAAGTAGCAGAGACCTCCAAAGCAGACATCCAAGCAACCCCTACCATGAAACAATACCCACATAGCACATAGCTCACAAAGTCAGTGTGTCACACAGTCACAGCCCTTAAGGCTAAACAACACACCTAATACACCTGTAATAGGTGACTCTATTGTCAGACACACTGACGTCCCACTCACCAGGCTGAACAAGGAGAAGGTCACTGTAAGCTGCCTGCTGGGTGCCAGGATCCGCCACATAACACAAGCACTCAGGTCACTCCAAAGCAAGTACAAATATGACTCCCTCATTGTCCATGCTGGTGTGAATGACCTGAGACGTACCTCCCTGGATTACATGAAAAAAGACATAGAGGAGCTCTTTGATCATGTAGCCCAGGCCAGAATGACCCTGACCTTGAGTAGCATCTTACCCTCACCAAGAATGATGCCACAGTATAAAGACAAAATGATCAATTTTAACAATTGGCTAAAGTATTGGTGTCATTCAAAGGGGATCCAGTGTCTGTCAGCCTGGGATGAAATGCTCAACAAGCCACGTTGCGTCACTAGGGATGACTTGCACCTGTCACCCCTGGGTTTTTGAATACCGGCAAAGGCTCTTGCCTCCCCCATAGTGCCTTTTTTAGGCAAGGCTCAAAAGACAAACCCACCTACATAGACAACACAAAGAAAAAAAAAACTAAGGGTAATGCTGCTCAACGCCAGAAATCTAAACCTCAAGATGCACGCACTCGAGACTCTCCTCAGTATGGAGAATATCGATGTCTATGCAGTAACAGAAACCCGGTCCAAGGCTCCCGAGAGCACCCCAACACTAACAGGTTATACTTCATACCATGCTTTCCGGCCCCAAAACTCGGACCGAACCACAAAAGGAGGGGGAGTATCTATATTTATCAAAGATACCCACACTTCCAGGTTAGTGGCACTGCACGAAGCATCGGAGACCATCCATGTGCAACTAACAGTGGGCAAAACTGCCTTTCAGTTTGTAGCCTGCTACAGACCACCCTCCCAAACACAGCAACCTCATTTGGCTTTCCTGCGATTACTGGAGAATATGAAGGTCTCTCCAAACACCATTATATTGGGTGACTTCAACTACCCAAACATTGATTGGGAAAACTACTCAAGCCCAAACACCCTCGCCCAATGGTTCCTAGAATTTATAAACTCAAATGCTATGGAACAACTGGTCACCACTCCCACAAGAGGGGAAAAAATATTGGATCTGGTCATCACCAACATTGGATCTCTATGGTCCATACCAGAGGTATAGCCCTCATTGGTAAGATCAGACCATAAACTAATCTCACTGGACATCCATATTCCATCCCCACCCCTAGCCAAGGAAACCACAGTGAAGAACTTCTCAAAAGCAAACTTCACACTTCTCAAAACCGAGGTGGAATCCTTCAATGCCCCCGGGCCCGTGGAAAATATGGCCCAAAATGTAGAATCCTTTACAAAAGCATTCTATGGACACCTACAGGAATGCATGGAGCATGCTATTCCAAATACAACCAAAACTCACTCCTCCAAAGGCAGGAGACCTGTCTGGTGGACCCCAGCCATAAATAAGCTATACAACAGAAGGAGAAAGCTACTGCGTGATAGAGAAAAATCCCAAAAAGGGAAGGCGTCTCTGATCAGTACTAGCAAGAAACTACGATCCCTCATAAAATCATCTAAGGCCAGCTTCGAAAGAAAAATTGCACAAGACACTAAAGATAATCACAAGGCCTTCTTTAGTTATGTCAGAAACCTGGGAGGCAACTCTCAGATATGCTCTGAGTTAGTGCAAAATGACAAAAGATACACTGAACCCACAGACATTGCCAACATCCTGGCAGAAATGTTCAGTGCAAATTTCTCCCCCCCTTCCCCCCCAAAAGAGCAAATGTCTATCCCAACAGAGTGTAGCCTTCCTGAGATCACAGATGCACAGGTGAGAGCTGCCCTCTCCAAAGCAAAAAACACAGCATCAATGGGACCAGATGGTGTCCCGGGCTGCGTCTTACATGAGCTCCAAGAAGAACTAAACCCTCATATAAAGTCACTGTTTAATCTCAGCCTTACCACAGGATATGTACCCAAGGAATGGCTTACAGCAACAGTGGTCCCACTCCACAAAGGTGGTGCCACAACAGACCCCAGAAACTATTGCCCTATAAGCCTGACTAGCCTGGTCTGCAAAGCTGTGGAGCGTATCATCATGGAAATCATAAACAAAGACATCGGGAACTTCCAGACACTGGATTCTACCCAATTCGGCTTTGTCAAGGGCAGATCTTGCCTCTTGAACCTGGTCTACTTCTTTGAAACAGTTACCAAAGCCATAGATGAAGGGAAGGTAGTCCACACAGCCTACCTGGACCTCTCAAAAGCCTTCGACACAGTACCCCACTCGGGCATCATAAATAAGCTCACCAGCTTAAATATCAACCTCTATGTCACAAGATGAGTTGCAAACTGGCTCAGGGATAAAGCTCACATGGTCAGAATAGCAGGTGCCATGTCAGTCTCTAAACCAGTTACAAGTGGCATCCCACAAGGCTCAGTCCTGGGACCTCTCTTGTTCGGTATATATTTCTCCGAGGTACAGGCTAACATGGGTGGACTATGGCTGACCAAGTTCGCAGATGACTGCAAACTGGGTGCTGTAATCGACTCTCTGGCTGACACAAGCATCCTCCAAAAGGGTCTCACAGAGATGGATAACTGGTGCCAGAGCCATGGCCTAAAGCTAAATGCCAAAAAGTGCATAGTCATCCCCTTTGGGAAAAACAAAGTGCCCACAAATTACCGCATAGGTGGTAATCCATTAAGTACGGAAGAAGTAATTAGGGACTTGGGGATCCAAGTAGATAGCAATCTCTCCTTTGACAATAACGTTGCCAAAGTGGTTAGAAAGACCTTCTATATAGCCCAACTTATCATGAAAGGATTCACATCTAGATCAAGAGAGGTCATTGTGCCCCTCTACTCATCACTTATTAGGCCCATAATTGAATACAATGCCCCATTTGGGATGTACCTTACCCGACACCTGCAGCAACTGGAAAGACCCCAAAAGTACCTCACCAAGAGGATCAAGGGGCTCAAACAGATGCCCTATGCAGTTCAGCTAAAGAAACACCAGCTCTACTTAGTTGCGTACCGCCTACTCAGAGGCGATTTGTGTCCAACGTATAAAGCCATGTCCAACTATTAGGACATGCTTCACCTCAGGAAATACAAATCACTTAGAGCTACACGCTCCAGGGACTTGAACCTCAGCACAGAAATAAATAGGACATGCTGGAAGGACAGATTCATATCCCAGAGGCTCCCCTCACTCTGGAACAAAATCCCAATCCATGTTAGGCAGAGCCCCTCACTGACCCTCTTCAAGAGAAATCTTGACGAGTGGATGGGAGATCGAAGTTTACCCCTGTGATCTCTTCTGTGTCCCTGCTTGACAGAGGTACAGTAAACTAACCTTAAAAGGGCTACCTTCTGTGACCTACTATACAGAGGCACAGTCAACTAATCTGAAAGGGTGGCGAAAGCCAAACCCACTCTGGTTAGGCTTATAAACGCCCTAGGAAAGATAGCCTAGTGTAACATATGAACCTATGAACCTATGAGATCTCCCATCAAAAGTTTATAAAACACTTAATAAAGAGATATAACTCCAGCCTGTCTTGGTAGCCGAATAACTTCATACATGAGATTTACCAGAATGGAAGACACAATATAAATCCAAGATTTCAAAATGGTTTAGCACATTTATCTTTATTAGGAAACAGGCCTCCTCAAAACAAAAATCTAAGCTGACATCTTACCTTAAATACTAACTCCATCCCATACACTTCAATCTGTAAACCATTATTGGTTTCAGTTGAAAGCAAAACAACATTTTGAAGTCTTGTATTCCATATTTTGTTTTCCATTGTGGTGTTTCCATTTGAACATTGATCTTTTTTATTTTGGATAGTTTTTATATTCTTGTAAAGTATGGCAGTGTTTGGTATAAGTGAGAGACTACTCAAAGGGGCTATTGTACTTGATAGCTAACCTGCACAAAGCTGAGTGTAAGTGAGTAATTACCCTTTAGAACTTGATGATATACCATTGGCTGTCAGCTGGGCTAAATAAAATGATTTCCTGAGAATTGTTGTCAGATGAGGATCAAAAGACAACTAGTCCACGTCCCTAGTCACCAAGTGCATTTTCATTTTGTAGAGGTATGTTCTGTTGGGTTCCTATTGAATTGTCAATAACGTATGTTGTCGAATGCTTAATCATCGACACCTAAGAGTCGAACGCTTACAATAGGAATGGCCACATCATCTAATTATTGCTTTGGGAAAGAATTTGCATGGCTGTTATCGGGGATTTGTCCTTTCCCCAATGTAGAGCGATCTCGGAGTTGGTATATTTAGTTGGGGGGGTGAAGCCCCCCTCTATGCTTGGGTGTGTTTGTTTATTTTGTTTACGGATGGCCACCTGAATTCTTTCCCTGAGGAAAGAATTCATTGATGTGGCCTTTGCTATTGTTAGCTTTCAACGCTTAGGTGTTGATGTTTTAGGAGTCGACAACCTAAGCTGTTGATGTTATGATATAGACATGTTCTGTTGACAGTATGATATTGATAGGGTTTTTTCCTAGGCAGGTAGCAATCCGGAAAAACAGGAATGTCATACCTCAAGCAACCTGCACATATCTTACATTCTAGACCGGTTTCAGAAAAATAAACTTAAAAAACACAAGATAAACAAATGTAAATGTTTTATCAAGAATAAAAGCTATTTAAACTGTACAAATCGCAATATTATAAGTATGAAGTATCCTTTACAGGGACAACAGTCAGTGCATTCATAGTCTTCTCCACAGGTGCTGTAATATATTATAATGCACACAATCCCAAATTATATTTTTTGTAAACTTTCACAAAACAAACTTTCATATCTTGAAAATTGGACATTATAGACATATATTGTTAAAACATTTTTGTTAACCAAACATAAGCTTTCACATGATAAAAAAATACTCTAAGTGAATGCTTATTAAAATCTTTTAAGAAATTTGAAAACATATGCTTAATTTTATGATTAACAAAGCAAATAATATTGGTTATCTCTCAAGATGAGCAACTTACAGTGCAAATACTCCTCTCCTTCTCTGATATCATAAACCATAACCAAAATAATAACAAACTAACCTCAGCCCTCTTTCTTGATTTCTCCAAGGCCTTCGATATGGTTAACCACTAAAAACTCATCCATACTTTGAAGGCCTTCTCCTTAGATAACTACACTTTCCAATGGTTTCAATCCTACCTCTGTGGTAGACAACAGGCCATCCTATGGCAGGGCAAACTATCCTCCCTTCTACCCATCACCCTAGGAGTCCCCAAGGGCTTTATACTAGGACCCTTTCTTTTCTCTATCATTATTAATGACCTCCACTCTGTCATCCCAGATGCAACTTACATTCAGTATGCAGATGACTCCACTTTAATCTGCTCAGCCACCTCCCAGACAAAATTAATGACATTGTCCCAGAATATGTTTAACACTGTTGAAAACTGGCTCTCTAATCATCATCTGATCTTAAACCCTAACAAAACAAAGCTGCTACTTTTTCCCCCACTTGTAGGTCCTCATCATTATACTTTACCATTAAATCTAATAATGACACCATTATCTCCCCAGAAGCCCAAACTAAACTCTTAGGTGTTATAGTAGATAATAACCTTCAATTTGATACGCATGTCAGCCAAACTATCAAAACCATTAATACAAAACTTGGCTCCCTTTATAAGATTAAACCTTTTCATAATCCACTTGCTAGAACTGCTATTGCCCATTCCCATATACTCTCTACCCTCCTGTATGCCTCCCCTTTATTCACCAATCTGAACAAATCCAACCTTAGCAAGCTCTCTAGCTGTTATAACCACATTGCTAGATTTGCTACATGCACGGCATTTAGGACACACTACTGTCATAACCTAAATCTTCTAGGGTGGCTTGAATTACCTAGCCTACTTCAATACAACCAGCTTATAGTGGCATACAAAGTACTCAGCCAACCTGAAAATACACCTGCACATAAAAACATCATTAGCCCCTACAGTAACCTCAGGCCACTTCGCTCATCTAACAAACTGCTGGTTCAAACATTCAAAACCAGTAACTCAGCTGGGGACTCCCTTTTTTCCAACTCTGTCGGCAAAACTTGGAACTCCCTTCCTGCCGACCTTACTCTAGTATCCTTACTAACTCAATTCAAAAAAAGTCTCAGACAACATTTTTAAGACACATTGGTTATGTCCTTGTTCTAATCCTGACAAGCTCCTTTCCATAATTGTGTGCCAAATAGTACTTTATACTACATGCAAGCTGTGACATAACTGTTAGTTTAGATACTTATATAAGTTTAATAATGATCAAATGTATAACTTGCTTGACTGAACACAGTCTGTAAACTGTTTGCAACATGTATTGATATTATGATTTTTCCTGTATTATTTTTTCTGTATGTTGTGCTTGGAGCTTTTCTCGCTGGGCCTCCACTGAAAATGGACATGTATCCAGTCGGACTATCCCAGTCAACAAATGTAAAATTAAATAAATAAATAAATAAATATCAAAAACAGCCTTCTTCAACAATGCCTAAGGTTTCACTTAATGTTATGCAACAATTTGTAAGTCACTCATTTTTTGAAGTATTGAGTGCTGAGTTTTGAGTACTGAGTATTGAGTCAACTCTTTTGAAGAAAGCTGTTTTTGATATTTACACTGTAAGTTGCACATCTTACAGTTTCATGAACCTATGAACTTATAAGATGTACAACTTATAGTGCTAATGTCAAAGATAGCTTTCTTCAGCAATGCCTAAGGTTTCACTTAATGTCATGCAGCAGTTTATAAGGCACTCGTTTATTGAAGTATTGGGTACTTATGGAAACATTGCTTATTTTCATAATTACTTGCAAATACCTAACAATATTGCCTGTATAGTGTGATATAAACCAGAAAGGAGAGTGATTTGTCCTGTCTCCTACATTTGTGTTTCACACTATGTACCTCAATAACATGTAGATCTCACTGCCTAGGTTTCTGTGCTATACGGCAGCACAGATCTCACTGTTTTACATATCTTACTTTCAGCTTCTATGGCATACCTCTGTCATGCTGTGTCAGTTGACTGTAACATCTCTGATTCCAGCTTTGACCTCCTCATTCAGACTTCTTTTATCCTCAACCACCCCTCCTAGATACTTAAAGCTATTAACCTGTTCCATTGTTTTCTTTCTATCTCAATTTTAAGACTCTTTTATGTCTTCTATCACTAAACTTATTTGTTTTATTCAAGAAGAAAGAATGAAAGAGGAATAAACACTATAAGTTTGTATGAATAGGGTAAAAATCATAACAGACTGTATTTTTCCCTGAAATTAAAATTTTCCATAGTTTACAATGCAATGCTGTGAATAATCATGCTTACAAACAATGTTAAAATAATAATAATAATAATAATAATAATAATAATAATAATAATAAATTAATGGATCAAATATCTGACAAAGAAAACAAAAATAATCTTACTATATAGAAAGAAAGAATCTACCTAGACTTCACTTTTTCATGAAATCACAGTCCAAAACTGAGGACTATTTCTGGATCTGTGGTTTATGTTTTTTCAATGAGAGCAAAACAGAGAATTAATTAGGCATCTGTTATGTTTTATAGCTGGAAAAGGGATATAATTATTATATCTGCAACTGACTTGCATAGAATCTTTCACCATAATTTAATTTCAGATATATTAATCTTATAAAGATGTCTTCTCACACCACTAATGAAAAATTAAATTTGAATAAGATGTTATAAAAGAAATTCACAGTGTTTTGTCAGTGCACTTTGATAAAAGGACAGGCTGTGCATTTTAAGTCACAACTGTGAAATTTCACAAATAAGCAATGCTGTTTGTTAGCATTTATTCACAACATATCACATTTTTTTCTAACCATATTTTCTTCAACATTTTTTTTATATCTGATGTATAACCTTTGATGTTAAGTATTTTTTTTATTATTTTTTATCAATGTCATTAATGTTAGTGAATATTACATGTTTTGGCTGGTTGAAAAAAAAATAATTATGAGTCTTGGTAAGTGGAGTGTACCTACCCCTGTTTATATTATACACAAAAGTTAATTTGTCAGCCTAATGTCTTTATTTGGAAATCTGAAAGCAGCAGTGTTGCCTGCAAAACAAACTCTATCATTTCTTAGTGTTAAAAAACTTTACTACTATAATATTATCGCAAATGTAATTCTTATCTTGTTTTTTATGCATTCATAATTGCATTTGGATTACATAATCTGTATGTTCTTTTTATTCATGTTATACGGTATCATAACAAATGGTATGCCCATTCACCTAAACAGAAGAATTGTATGATTAACCTGTATATTTTTATTAACAATTCAAATTATCTGCTTATGAAATCCAGCCAAGGAAAGTTAGCTTTCCCTATCTCAATGTAGTTTACTTTGTAATTTACATGAATAAGGTGTGTATCCATGTGGATCTACTTCAACTGAACGATACCCATATAACCAATATGACATTATCAAAACTTAAACAAAACCTGACAATAACGAAAACCAAAAGCCCAAAAATCACTTTCCTGAAAACCCTCACCTTTTGTAAACAAACATGAAAACAAAACAACACCATACATAGCTAAAACACCATACCAGTACTTAACCTTCCCATAAGTCCACAGTACATTAAACTGAGTACATCATTCCTGCACCCCCCATGTGGGGGGGGGGGCTCTACCCTCACCCACCCCCATAACTTAATTATACCAACTCCTAAATCACACTACCTTGTGGAAAAGGGCATATTTCTATCCAGGTAGCTACTGCTGCAACAGACTGCAGGTCAGGAACTGTTTCAGGTTTTCGGTTTTTGTTATTGTAAGGTTTCGTTAATTTGAAGTTTCGGTAATGTCGTCTTGGTTATGTGGGTTTTGTTCAAGTGAGTGTTCACTAATCTGAAGGTGACTCATCCATGTACATTTAATTTTTATACAAAAGTATCACAGTTTTACCATCCATATGAGCAAAAGCTATTTACACATGCTTGAAACAGATTTTCCCCAAGGATATCATACATGGACTTGCTCGAATTACAAGATTAACAAATCAGTGACTGAAAAGGGCATCAAGAACTTTAGGTGTGCCCACTTAAAGGTGTGTATGGCTAGGCAGTTTATGGTACCCAAGCATACTTCCCCTGTATTGTTTATAGATTCCTATTTTCCTTGTTATATGCAGTCAACTGATATTATATGCATATACAGGCTTCCTAATTTTAAATCAACTCAAGTTACTTTGATCATACAATGAGTGCTGGATGTCCCAATTGGTGAATATCAAAAGTAATGATTTAAATTGAAATTTAATGTTAAGCATATAGAGTAAGGCAGCATTGGGAAGAAACTCACGTAGAAGGTATTTACACTTGCAGGCTATATAAATGCACAGCATAATTAAATTATTTTTATGTTGTCTAATACTTAAAGTACACAGATGCATTTATACTACACAAATGTGCATTATATAAATAAATTAATTACTTCTGGTCATTAAATCAACAGGACGGGACTGCACTTAAAGCACTATTAAAAACATTTCCTGAAATCAGCCTAAATCATCAAAATATTGCCTTTGTGATACAACACTGAGGACCCCCTAAGCTAGTGAGCAGCTGTTAAGATACTTCTGCAGTTTCATTCATTATCCTTAGCACTGTTCTCACTACATGGAGCTCCCTTATGTGCTTAATGTTAAGTTTTGTTATAAAGCTTGTTGTTATTTTTTGACATTCATCAATATGGATGTCTGGCACTCTGTGTATGATTAACTTTATAGTTTCATAGTTTCATAGTTTAGTACTAGGCTATCTACCCTGGGGCATTTATAAGCCTAGCGTTAGTGATGTGGCTTTCGTCACCCCATGTAGTGGTACTAAAGTGTACAGAATAGATTTAGAATACTGTGCCTTTGTCTAGTAGTGACACATTGAAGACCCTCTTACTTATTAAAATTAGTTTACTGTGCCTCTGTCTAGTAGTGACACAGGGATGACCCCCGGGGTAAACCTACGATCTCCCATCCATTCGTCAAGATTTCTCTTGAAGAGAGTCAGTGAGGGGCTCTGCCTAACATGAACTGGGATTCTGTTCCAGAGTATGGGAAGCCTCTGAGTTATGAATCTGTCCCTCCAGCATGTTCTATTCATATTTGTGCTGAGGTTTAAATCTTTAGCTCTCATGGTTCTAATGGATTTGGATTTTTTGAGGTGGAGCATGTCCCTCAATTCCTGGTTGGACATGGCCTTGTACGTCAGGCACAGATCACCTCTGAGCAGGCGGTATGCTACTGAATAGAGCTGGAGTTTCTTTAGCCTGGCAGCATATGACATATGTTGGAGACCCTTGATCCTCTTGGTGAGGTACCTCTGGGGTCTCTCCAGCTGTTGTAAGTGCCGGGTGAGGTACATACCAAATGGGTCATTGTACTCAATCATGGGCCTGATAAGGGAGGAGTATAGGGGTACAATGACCTCCTTTGATCTGGATGTGAACCCCTTCATGATAAGGTGGGCAAGGTAGAAATTCTTTCTAACCACTTTGGCAGCGTGGGTGTCAAATGAGAGGTCACTATCGACTTGGGTCCCCAGGTCTCTGATTACTTTTTCCGTACTCAGTGGGTTACTGTCTATGTGATAATTTGTGGGTACTTTGTTTTTCCCAAAGGGGATGACTATACATTTCTCGGCATTCAGTTTAAGGCCATGATTCCAGCACCAGTTGTCCGTTTCAGTGAGGCCTTTCTGTAGGATGTATGTGTCAGCTGGTGTATCGACTATGGCGCCTAGTTTGCAGTCATCGGAGAACTTTGTCAGCCACAACCCTCACATGTTTGCTTTCACATCTGAGAAGTAAATGCCGAACAAGAAGATTCCCAGGACAGAGCCCTGTGGGACACCACTTATGACTGGCTTTGAGTCTGACATGGCTCCTGCAATTTTGACTTTATGGGTTCTGTTCTTTAGCCAGTTTGCAACCCATCTTGTGACATATGGATTTACATTTAAGCTGTTGAGCTTGTCTATGATGCCTGAGTGGGGTATTGTGTCGAAGGCTTTAGCCAGGTCCAGGTAGGCTGTATGGACTGCTTTGCCCTCATCAATGGCTCTAGTGACTGTTTCGAAAAAGTCAACCAGGTTCAAAAGGCAGGATCTGCCCTTTACAAAGCTGAACTGGGTGGGATCAAGTATCTGTAGGTCCCCAGTGTCACTGTTTATGAGTTCCATAATGATTCTTTCCATAGCTTTGCAGACCAGGCTGGTTAAGCTTATGGGGCAGTAGTTCCCAGGGTCTGTAGCGGAGCCTCCTTTCTGGAGTGGGACCACTGTTGCTGTACGCCAGTGTTCCGGTACATATCCTGTAATAAGGCTAAGGTTAAATAGCATTTTTATATGCGGGTTTAGCTCCTCTTGGAGTTCATGTATCACGCAGTCGGGGATACCATCAGGTCCCATTGATGCTGTGTTTTTTGCTTTGCTGAGGGCGGCTCTCATCTGGACATCTGAGATGACAGGGAGGTTACATTCAGCTGGGATATGTATTTCTTCTTTTGGGGGTGAGGGAGGGGAGAAATTTGCACTGAACCTGTCTGCCAGAATGTTGGCAATATCTGTGGGTTCGGTGAATTTTTTGTCATTGTGTACTAACTCTGAGCATATCTGAGGGTTTCCGCCCAGGTTTTTAACATAACTGAAGAATGCCTTGTGGTTATCTTTAGTGTCCTTGGCGATCTTTCTCTCAAAGTTGGCCTTGGATGTTTTTATGAGAGAACGTAGCTTTCTACTAGTGCTGATCAGAGATGCCTTCCCTTTATGGGATTTTGCTCTGTCTTGCAGTAGCTTCCTTCTTTTGTTATACAATTTGTTTATGGCTGGGGTCCACCAGACAGGACGCTTTTCCTTGGTGGAGAGGGTCTTGGTTTTATTTGGGATTGCACGATCCATGCATTCTTGGAGATGTCTGTAGAAAGCATTTGTGAAGGATTCAGCATTGTGGGATGTGGTTTCCATTGGCCCAGTGGGCTTAAATGATACCATCTCAGTCTTAAGAAGTGTAAAGTCAGCTTTTGAGAAGTTTTTCACTGTAGTCTTTTGTGCTGGGGGTGGAGGTGGAATATGTATATCCAGGGTGATTAGTTTGTGGTCAAATCCCACTAGTGGGGGGAATACTTCCAGTGTGGGGCATTTTGTCCCCATGTTTGTGATGATCAGGTCTAGTATATTATCTCCCCTTGTGGGAGAGGTGACTAGCTGTTCCATTGCATTAGAGTTTATGAATTCCAGAAACCTTTGGGCTAGGGTGTTAGGGCTAGAATAGTGCACCCAGTCTATGTTAGGGTAGTTGAAGTCTCCCAATATGATGGTATTTGGTGAGACATTCATATCTTCCAATGTCTTCAGGAAGGCTGAATGGGGTTCTTGAGATTGGGAGGGTAGTCTGTAACATGCAACCAGTTGTATAGCAGTCTTGCTTTGATCTAAAAGTATGAAACTTCATCTGCAGTCTTAACTTTTAGGAAACAAACTTTTGAAATGTGTCTAGTGTCTGACTTTTAGTGACAGTGCTTAGGATTCATAAACAGAGTTTAGATAACATAACATGACAGGCAGAGCAGATGTTTAGTTCATCAAAAAAGTATGTATAACCATCTAAGTGATATAATTTATTGATTTTACATTCATTGACCAGGATAGCCTGACTGAGCAAAGTCCATTTGCAAGTTGTTACAAAAAAAAGTAAAATGAGCATGAAATTGAAAACATTACATGAATGGCATAATTATGTATGGAATTATGTATGAAAGTACAAAAGTTTCCGTTACTGTCCACAGTAACAAATGTTTCCATTAAGACATACAATAAATAGCATTCTTTTTGTAGAAGCAAATCCTGCCTTTAAACATATTTTAAATAATCAGTAGATACACCTTGCTAGACTTGAACACCTACCTGAGGTCATACTTCAAAGAGTTGTACATCAGTCACCGATGCAGCAAAAATAATTATTTCTGATGTATCACAAATCACATGCTCAAATGGATTACATCAGTAGTGTGATGCAATATTTAAGGCTCACCTAAAATGCAGTCTGAAGCCTCCAAAAACTCTGGCCCTGTTAGTGTTCGCACAGCTGTGATTGCACCATATCAACAGTCTTTGGCTAAGCCACTCATGTCTGTTACTATTGTCTGACAGACAAACATTACCAGATTTAAACCCCTGATATAAAGTTACAAACTCTAAAAAGCTGTGCATTATCTTCTTCTACCACAGGAGACTTCAAGGTACAGGTTTCCGAAAGGACTCACTTCAATGGATGAACTAACTAATGTTTTGAATGGCCTTGTATCCTTTAAACTTTCTCTGAGGAAAACAATAAGGCTTTAGCCATGTTACTGTGCACACTATGAGCCATATCACCATCTGTATGGTTAGCCACTCTTGTTTTTAAATATTGTTTTGCACATATACATTACCAGGTTTGAACACCTGCATAAATCCACATGCTGTGTGAGTCAATATTAACTGCATGCCCTACAGAGAAATCTTACTGCAAGAGTCACAGAACACATTCATTTTTGAATGGGATAACTTCATCAACATGACAAAAGGCCTATACTTGACCTAAAAGGTATGCAAAGATTTGGGGGAAATGTTGGACAAGGCAGTATTTCATGTCATTACACTCACCCACACACATTATGTTGACATTGCTGGATTTGAACAGCTGACTATTTAAGTCCTCAGTCTAGAGAACTGTGTATTAATTGCATATGCAACAGAAGAAGTCTTACTAAAACGTTGAGGCAGATCATATTTGAAGGCATGGCATCATCATTGTGCTACAAGGCATAGCTGTGCCTTAAAAGTAAGTGAAAAGAGTAGTGTGAGGACTTTCTCTGTGTCAAGGTCTTTCCTGAGTACAAGTATTCATAACACATGTGTTGGCTAATCCAATACAAGCACATTTCAGCTATAGCATTTACAGAATCGAATGCTGTCAACAAGCTTTGTGAACACTTTTTGTTGTAGTGGTATTTGCCCTTACTTTGCTGATAATATATTTAAGTAAGGGAGTGCGGGGATCAATGTGCACTACATGGGGGTCAAAAGGGCTTGCCCTTCTTAATGCTTTTTCTTGTTTTTTATTTTACAGTGGTAATAGAGTTTGCATATTTAAGCAGATTATTTATCTTGTTTTGATATAGTAGAATATGATGGCCCCACCTTCACTGTTTTGTCTGTTTGTTTGCTTGCACTTTATTTTTCATATATTCTTGGTCTTTTCAAAGTGTGGATCATTATACCATGTAGTCATACAGGACTTATTAGCACACAATGCTAACAAAGGGCTCATAGGATTTGAAGATTCCATTGGCAGGATTCCTTGCAAAATAAATGCATGAGGCACAGCCTATGTAAGTTTTTAGACAGGGGTTCTATTGAAAGACTGCCACTTAGATCATTGCAACAGCTCACAAATTTACACTCACAGTGTTTTTACATGTTTTTGTGTTGGACATTTGATATGATACTCAGCAATGCTCTGTTGTACACAATGTTATTGTTGCAGTTTCACTTTCATTCCGCATTTCTTGCTGATAACTTACAGTATGACTACCATACATCTGTGTCTGCCTTTCACATTATACGCCACAACTGACACATATGTGGTTTGAAAGGGTCAGTGCATTTCCTCCTTTGCATATCTCCCAACACAAATCTTCCAGGTACATTGTGGTAGATGTGCATTCTTCAAGGGGTCTGAAACAGTTTCTGACTTGCATGATGCTCTTTTTCCATGTACTAGCCAAACACAGTTGAACAAATTGTCTAGCAATAGAATCCTGATCATAGTAAGAAAAGGGATTCCATAAGCCTTATGCATAATGAGATTTGAACCTCGGACAAATAATATACCTCAGCAATCATTCACTGGACAGTCTAGGTCAGCATGTGCTAACACACTACAAAGAGGTAAAACTTGCATATGCAGAAAAATACTGCAGTATATTTATTTATTGGCATTTGATTATCAGGAAAGTTTACTGGGTAGGTGCCCATTTTCAAAAGAGGTCCATACAGAAAGATCCTCACAAAGCCCTTTTTATGAACAATAATTTTACAAGCTACAAAAGTAATACAAAAGCATCTACAGTTTAAATGATTAAACCAAATTAGACATAATGTGAAAGCATTGCTTAAGAATATGATCATATGTTAATGATTTAACACAGAAACATTTTAGCCAATTTATAGAGAAATTAAAGGAAAGTTTGTATAATATTACCATGATTTTTTTTTGTTTGAGGTCAAGTTTTTAACTGATTTATTTGTTGACTGCGGGGTTCCACTTCTCCATGTGGCTAGTAGGGCATGAGAAGATGACAATAAAAGGGACAGTATATTCCAACCTATTTTGAAATAGATTGTGTCAAAGTTTAAAACAATCACATTAGTTTTGCAACTCTTATTAGTGATGACAGTGGAAGAGTTATGAATGTTATTAGATCTAACTAGAAAGGTAGTGTAGGGAACAATGAACTTGCCAATATTGTTGAGATAACGCCCAAATTTACTTACAAAAAACAATGAAGTTTAAAGTATTTGTTGAAACATAATGATTTTAACAGCAGTGCTTCCTTTACCTTCAGAGTTGTAGGTTTTCCATTTATGTTTAATGTTGCACATTTTATTTTTGCATCACACATTAACAACAGCATTTATGATATAAAGTATTTCAGTTGTCAAAGTAAGGATGTGGTTTACATTGCACATCATTTGAGTTGTCCAACTTTCTATGCAGCTAAAACTAACCAGAGACTTTGGGAGTGTATTCCAGAAAATCTTCAGACAATCAAGAAAAAGTATGCAAATAAAGCTCTGGCAAAACATAGCACAGTTTGCAAAAATTTTAATAAGTTTTAATTTTGTATTTTGGATCAAGTATCTCTTACATGGAAAAGTGATGATTATAGCACAGACTTAGTAATTACAGAACTCTCATAACAGTTGTTTTCTAAAGCTTATTGTAACCCTAATCTTAATGAGTATTAATATTCAATGTAATCTAAAATCTTTACCAGCTATATAAACAACTGGCCTCTATGTTTTTTTTTTTTTTAATGTGATCATACATTTCTAATAACGTGATTATTGTCAGTGATTATAATCTATCGGCTGTTTCTAAATTGAAGTTTGTTACACTGAAGTTCAGTTTATCTAATCTAAACACAAACACTTATGTTGTACATTAAATAGGCTGTGTTTTCTTTTTTGATGTTTTTGATTTCCTGCTTTTCTATTGTTTTGGGTTTACATCAATTGGCTGTGATAGACGTTTTTTTTTAATCTGTCACTCACTTTAAGTAGTATTTTTTGTAATGTAGAACTGAGTTGAACACATACAGTATGTACTAAGATGGTGTTTGTTCCAAAGTAAAATACTGTTGGGTATTATGAGAATTATTTTTTGTGTATTAGTTCTCTAATGGAGAATCTCCAATACTAATAAATTAATGCAGAACTGAATTAGTGATCATCTGTCTCAACTTTTAGTTCACATAAATGAGTGAGTCCAGTAACGTATTACTTTGGAATAAATGAATATGGATATTTCAGCCATTTAATGCAACTTTATTTTTCTATTTCTTTTAAAAGTCATTTCAGATTATAAACTAATGAAGAACAAAGGAAAGTTTGAATGGCTAGGAGAGGAGCAAATAAATAAATATTCTACACATTGTAATTAATTTGTAAACAGGTTTACACAATGAAAAATAGTATTACTTGTGAGTATTTAATTTAACTCTACTCAAACATAAGCAGACTGAAAGAAGCAATGTTTTGCCTGATAATGCAACAGTAGGAATCACAAAATAGCTACACATGAGAATTTACTGAAATTTCACATTTTCCTTAAAATGTGTCATATATTAAGATTTTACAGCTCACAAAACTCCAAGACAGTTCATGCATTTTTGACCACACCAGGGGTATAACAGACTGTCAAGGGATTCACACCTTTCACACCTTTCAGAACTCTGTGTGCACACCAGTGCATAATAATGTACAGAGGCTCTTTCACATCTATAATATGATCGTTTTCAGCTGAATAGATAAAAAATCACATTAGTCATGATAAACCTGTACAAAATTTCTCCTACATGAGGTTGCTAGTGGATGCATCTATAACAAAGCTACAAGGCAACAAAATTACATCCTAAGAGATGTGCACAAGGAAAACCTTACTCTCGTTAGACCCAAATTCAAAACAGCGCTACCACTTCGGAACCAGATCCTGCCAGAATCTTGACAAGCCTGCATCACAGAACCATTTAAAATCAAACTTTAAAACTACTTGATGAAAGCATCAGCTTTCCCCTTCTATAAAGAAAGTTGCTAGGAACAAATTCAGTTCAGCACTGCCCTTCTACATAAAATCTATATTTTCTGCCTCTAGAGTGACAAGAGTGACAAAAGTCTCATCAGAATGTATATTTGTTAAATTAATACTTTTATTGTAATTGTTACTTTCTCAAGCAGTACTAAGTGCCTTGCTGTTCTAATTATAAAAGTTATTCTTCAATTTATTAATTTTAAATATTGTTTCCTGTGGAGGGTGGTGACTTCAGTACAATGAGACGCTGGAAGAAGCAATTGAATGGGTGGGGCTATATTATAGAAGATCAGTGCCCATTAACTGTAATCAAACAACAAATGGTGTCATTCACTTTAATCTATGGACTGCCTCAGTATGTACCCCTTAATTATAGCCACTTTGCTGAATGTATTTACCTCAGATATATAACAGCAATCAACAAGGCCAGTGTTAAGTGACATGGAATAGACAAAGGACTTCATGAGGGTCTCTGTTGCACGCTAGCTCCTCTGCACCTCCCTAGTGCCCCCCCTACTCAGACCCTATTCCATTCAGATATAATACTTTTCTCTTGTTTTTTTCATGTTACTTTACTCTTTATCTCCTCATCATGCTTTTAAACCCAGCCTAACAGTTTGGCAGAAATGACAGAATTAAGCAATTTATCTGCCTTCCAGGCCAATAGATGAATCAATTCATTCTTTAGTGCAATGAGTAAATCAGCAGTTTTGTTTAAGCTTATTTGGGAAGAATTGCAATCCTCAGACTTATCTTGCTTTTTGTTTATTCTTTATTCTAATGATGGAATGTGGAAAACAGTCATAAGTAAGGAGCGTGATTCAGTCTCATTTGTTCTTTTAAGGAAAATAAGTTGTGTCTAAAGTTTATGTTCAATGACAACAAACGATCTAAATCTTATCTAGGAATAATGCCTGCCTCCTACTTGCCCCCCGCCAAAAAAAAAAATAGTTACCTTCTGTATTCCAATGTAATGTTAGAAGAGGATGCAAGTAAAAATAGAAATGGACAGAGGCACATACTATAGAGCTGAGGATCTGGTTGAAGAAACAAAAGCATGTGTATAAAACACAGAAATAGACAGGAGTACATGCAGATACCACCAGCCAAAAAT
Source organism: Protopterus annectens (assembly GCF_019279795.1). Taxonomy (NCBI): domain Eukaryota; kingdom Metazoa; phylum Chordata; order Ceratodontiformes; family Protopteridae; genus Protopterus; species Protopterus annectens. The sequence continues at coordinate 1,555,670,707 of NC_056733.1, forward strand.
TCAACCAGAATTCAAGCAGCTTTAGATGACAATACTACTCAATGGAGCACTCTTGCCAGTGATCAGTTGCTATCACAAAACACCAGAACTAAGAGCACTAAGTTGCTATCACAGTTATCCTGCCCAGACCACCAGAGTCACCACAGAGAGCCACTTATGAAATGTGCTGCTGATATCTGAATGTGATGGCTACATATGAAAACATTTACTCCTCATAACACCAAGACCATAACATCTAAACTTCAAAACATCTAAAACCCATAACATTGAATCTCAAAACAGTGGAAACTACAAAGCAACTATAAATAACATCCCACACACTGCTTACTACGTTTCTTTAACTTTAAACTTAAAATGAACATTTTCCCCCACTGAAGTGTGATCTTGGAGTTGGTATATTTAATTTACGTGATGTGTGGGGGGCGGACCCCCCACTTGGGGGGTGCAGGGGGGCTTGCCCACCTGCAGAAACGTAGTAACCAGTGTGTGGGATGTTATTTATAGTTGCTTTGTAGTTTTCATGTTTTGAGATTCGATGTTATGAGTTTTAGATGTTTTGAAGTTTAGATGTTATGGTCTTGATGTTTAGGGTTTAGATGTTATGAGCATTCGATGTTTTCATATGTAACCAAATGCGATAGAGGGTGAAAATAAATTATGGCCAACTTGTTACTTTTAGATCCAATACAATGTCTTCACCACACATACACATTCATTTTCATCACAGACAATCCCTATACTCATCGGTTACAGCCACTATTGTGACTGTACACCTCAGATATCTGTTGTCTTAAAAACAGACCTAATAATCTATTCCAGCTGGCTTCACATAAATGCACACTACCTCCACAAAGACAGAATAATGACGGCTTAAACTGAAAAAAATTACAACAGTGTTGATCATTTCCATCCAGATACTGCCACTATAGCTGAAACACATTAATAGCGGCCACTCAGACATTTATTTTCTCATGCCACTGCTGTCATAATAGAGTGTAGAACCCACTATAAGCTCCCCACATGCACACACATGCACACACATGCACATCTCAACCATGTAGCTTAAGAATGTAGGAAAATGCTAAATAATAATGTGAGCAAAGGACAAAGATCAAGGATAGCTCTTGCCTTCAACTAGAAACTTGCAAGAATAACAATCAGGCTTTGTATTAGCATACATTTTTGAAGGCTGTTAAGTTTGAAACTCAAATTTCTGGAATCATTTTTTAGTGACTATGTGTCATAAACTCGGAGACATTCTGCAAAATCAGGAACATTTTAGAGCATTTATGTCCCCCTCACATCTGCAAAATCAGGAACAATTGAGAGCATCTATGCCCCCCACATGTATATGCACATATGCACACACACACACACACACACACACACACACACACACACACACACACACACACACACACACACACACACACACATACAATAATCAGTTATAGTTGCTTGTATGACTGTGACTATTGACGTAAATTATTGATTGAGATCAAATGAATGAATGAATAAATACATAAAAAAACTGCCACACAGGATTGCATCTCCTCATTTCACTATTGTTAGAATAATATGTTAAAATTACTGAAACCAAATATCTCTCAACACTGAGCTAAAATATCACAGAGAAATATAAAAAATGATGAGGTACAAAGAACCAAAAACCAGGGACAATATTGCCTTTACAAACTTAGAGAGGTGATGGAATAGCAGACTTGGTTTGATTTAGCATGTTTTTTTTCTAAAGACTATTATGTATGAAACTCATATTTCTGTCATTATTTAGTAATTGCAGTCCTCACTAATTTGCCAGAAAACCACGACTGTTACCTGAAAACAGACCAAAATATAAGGTGAAAATCAGAGCCAGCTGTGACATTTTATGCCCCCTCTCCCAGTGTAACTCTCAATGTTCTGCTCAAAAAGTTTGAGCAAACTAAACTAAATATACTGGAAGTAGTAAATATAGTAGCAGAAATAAAAGAACTGGAAGTGGGATCTTTAGAAAAGAGTAGGATCAAATTACATAGGAAAAATGGGAATTGTGGGAACAATACATGCAAAATAATACAAATTAATGTTTTAGAATTGAATGAGATATGTAATGTTTGAATGCCAATGACTTTATAATAGACAATATGTGATATATAATGTTTGCAGTTGAAAATATTTCAATATGGTTTGTTTTCGTTTATGTAAAAAGAGTATTGCGTCTGTCATAAGTGATAATTCAGTAAAGATGTTTCCTGTTTAAAAAAATAATAATAATTCTGAACTAAGCCAACAATAATGAAGAGACAAAGACCCCAAATCAGAGACAATTTTAAATATGGTGATCCTTATTCAATTAAAAAGTTGAGCAAGAGGTTTTCATTAACATAATTTGTTTGAACGGTAGGAGGTATGAGCCTATACTATCTAGCATTATTGACTGGCTGCAATTTTCAATGACCTACCAGAAAATCATATATTTTTTCCACAGGTAAAGAGTATAATAATGCAGCAAAATGTGGTTCAATTGAATAATATGCCCCCCCACACACAATTAAAAAAAATCAAGTACTGCCCAGGCTTAAAATCTATTCAGAAAGATTTCCATGCTCCTTCCCCAAATACATATACTAAGCCTTTCTTTTTCTTTAGTCACCTAAGCCAGCCTGAAAAAAAAAAAAAAAAGAACATGTTCCTAGCTACTTTATGCAGCAGCCTGGTGAGGCACCCACTTGGCAATGCCTCTGATGTCCTCAACATTTGTATGAATTGGATGGCCTGAATTTGTAAATCTCCAAATCAGGCCCAAACAAAATATGCAGATAAATACTTCCAAGGGCCCAAGAAAAAAAGAAAGTCGATTGCTATTCTAAATTAAAAATCTCTCTCTCTCTCTCTCTCTTTTTTTTTTTTTATTAGAGGAGGCAATCAGTACCATAAGCCAACCCCTGCTTGTTTCAAACTCTTGCATAATTATGTCTTTTCTTTGTCCAAATCTTCATGTGATAAATACAGTAAATAAATACTGCTATACAGTCACAACAGCAATATCTGGATATTTGGAAACAAACAAACACAAAATATCCATACAAAACAAACAATGCCTTAGGTATCCATTCGTGTTTATTGCCTTAAAACATTGGAAGACAATTGACCAGTACATCTGAGACCAGGTCTTTAGTGCATTCAGTTATCATATTAATTGACTCTTAACATAGGAATTCAGTTGACCAGTACTTCTGATATTTTATACAATTATTTATTCTGTCATTTATTTATTAATCAGATAGAAATACTTTACTCTTCACTAAAGGAAGTCACTGAATACCTGATATGATTAATTTATTTCCTCATTATTGCATGATATGAAGGAGGAGATCCCACAAATGAAACCGATGCCTACTGGATGGATATCCACAAGTCATTGAATTTTCCCTTTACTGCAAACAGTTATTCATAAATTTACTCATGCCTCAGAACATGTGTCTGAATATATAACATCATTTGGCAGTTAACCTGGAGATATTCAGCTTAACAAAACATGTGGCCAACATGGTTACCAGTTATCACTTGCTGATCCCCTACAAAAATAGACACATTTAGTATAGTGTGTTTTTTATTTTCCCCTAAGAAAACTCTTAATTCCGCTTGCCAAAACAAAGATCATAAAATAGAATTAAAAGAAACATGTATAAACTGATGTCTTTTGGCTTTTTCCGGTTAGGGATTGCCAAAGTGGAACCCTGGTCCACTAATGATTGGCAGTGGATTTTTTACAGTGCCGAGTTGCCAGCCCAATGCCCAACCTTCAAAGAAGGCACACCCATTCATGCATGCACCTACCTGCATGTCCTCAAACATCACTCGACCGCAGGGAGGACATGCAGATTCCACACAGAAGGTGCTCCAGCTGAGAATCAAACAGGAGAACCTCTTGCTGTGAGGTGACAATGCTAACCGCTGCACCACCAAGGCCATCAAAAGAAACATGTATGAAGGTTTCAAAGATTCTACAGAGTTAGAATGGATTCATGTTGGAAGGCTAAACCCCCTTCAATTGAAAGTGAATTTGACAAAAACAATTACATCAAAACTCGTTTGTTAAAACTAAGAGGATTTTTTTTTTTTTTTGCTGTAGGACAAGCCCTACTCTTGACCCATCCTTGTGGGATAACACCCCACCACCCATCCCTATATCAGTCCTAAATGTCATTTGCATACTCTGTGAACAACTTCTGTAAATACCCCACATTTAGCTGTTTCTTTTTGCATCCTTTATCACTTCTAAATGCATATTATAAAGTCAATTAAATAGTTTCTTGCAAGGGTATACAATAGCCTAAGCCAGCTGCCAACTCTTGAGTATTATTGTTGATGCATTAGGCCTGAAGAGGTTATGAGTATCTCAAATACCAGCTCTGTCAGTTAATTAGTAATGATTTGCTATATAAGGCATAAATAAATTATAATGGGAGATAGTCCATTAGTCCAATTCAGTCAAAAAAGGATTCAACCAAACCAATTATGCTGAAACAACTTTCAGTGAAAGTGGAATTTTTATTTTTCTTCACTGTTGTGTGACCTCATAGTAAGTATATATAAGTTCAAGGGGGGGGGTGTATTTTTTCTTAACTGCACCAACCGCAAAAGTCATATGTTTTTCAGCATGTGTTTCTAATCCTGTAAAATAATACTTTGCTGTACTTCTGATGAGTTCATCTCCCTCTTTGTAGAAACTGGTTGCTTTGCTCTGTTCAGAATTTAAAATGACATCTAAGAAAGAAATCTGGAATTGTGTCACCTAAAGCAAACAGTTTTCAAAGAAGTAGATTAACTATCAGAAGTACGCAAGGTATTATTTTACAGGATTAGAAAAACCTGCTGAAAAACCTTTAACTGCTGCAGTTGGTGCAGTTAAGAAAAATACTAACCATAAGAAACAAAACTAAAAAAAAAAACAAACAAAAACTAAGGATACCACAGCAAACAAGGTAAGACAGAGATAGTTACAGACACCAATTTAAAACATGTCAAATACTGAAAACTATCATAAAGCAATCTTTTCTACTAAAGGTGATTAAAATATGAATCAGCCAACTTAAAACTAGACAAGAAAAATATTTTAAGCTTTTACAGAAGATTTTGGCAGAAATCTGATAACTGGAATGTTAATGCTAAACAGTCTTACAAGGGATATTGGAAAACTAGAGAAGACTCTGAGGGGTGATATTACTGAAGGTCACACAAAGCTGAGACTGCACAATGCAAAAACACAAAGAGCAGCAACCAGCTGCTAAAAAACTACATCTGAAGGTTTTTCTCACATTTCCTGTTGTTTAGTACATATCTTTTAATATTGTAAGCATGTCTGTTCACTAATTTACTCAAAGACGTTCTTGTCACAGGACATTGCATTCTTTTTAACATTCATTAACCTTTTTGTCCGACTCTGGTTGTAATCAATGACTGGCAGATATCATTAATAGCGAATGACATGGCTTTTGTGTTTATTTCCCTTATGAGATTGCTCAGTCCTTGGATGTCCTGATTGTATTTGTCAGCTTTCACTTTGCAGAGTATTTCCATTTTTAACACCACATATCTTTTGAGATTGAATGTCAGTTTTTTGTCTGCTGCTGATATATTACAAAAGTACCTACAAAGTGCAGCAAATGAAGAAGTCAAAAACTCAAAGGCTGTTGTCAACACAGGTAAACAGCAAAAACAAACTTGATGGGTACTTTTTACTTCTAAATACACTCTTATGATGCTGATAACTGTACAGTTTTTGTTTGGGGAAGTATCCAGCATAAGAAACAACATTATGTAAACCACAGGGGACTGTACTCTGTCTCTTCTTCACATGCAACACATTTCCTCTTATCAGCTACCTTTCAGTGCTTCACTGCTGCTATTTGAAGGTAGAATCACACTGTTTTACTGTCATCTAACTGATCTCTAGATTAGAAAAATGATCAATGAGCATGAACACAAACACATGTATAATAAATGAGAAAGACTGTGAAGAACACTGGCACACAGACAAATGGTATAAGATACTTACTAGTTCCAGCAAGGGCTGGAATATGTACTTACCTGGTATACTAAAAACTGTCTCAACTTAAATGCAAAAAGTGCAGCAAATCAGCATTCAGTAAAAAGGGCTGTTCCGACCTATTTGTGGTGGAAGGTTGGCATAATGGTTAAGGTGTTTTCCTTACAAATGCAAGGTGCATTGTTTGATTCTCACATGAGATAGTTGGCTAGGCTTAAATGGCCCACAAGGGCAGTTAGCCTAGTGCTAACCTATGAGTCTGTTTTAAATCGTACTCCTCTTCAGAGAGACATGGTTATAACAGACATGAGAACAAATCTCTTTCATTTGATCATCATGTTTCTTCTATCATCAGGAAGTCTTTCTATCTGGCCCAGTTAATTTCCAAGGGGGTGTCTTCAAGATCCAAAGAAGTCATTATCTCACTATAGTCTTAGTTTATCAGGCCCATCACTGAATACAATGTCCCCACTGCTATTTATAAATTGAGGCATATTATTCAACTAGAAAGGCCCAAAAGATGCCTTATCAAGAAAATCAAATACCTTAAATCTTTCTAAACTATCCAGCTACATTAAAGCAACTTTCATTATAGGTTCATAGGATGATACTAGGCTATTGGCCTGGAGGGCCTTATAAGCCTAGCCAAGAATTTCATCTATGTTTCCACAAAGTCAACACCTGTTTTCCCTGTCCAGCAGGAACACAGGTGGCATCCCAGGGGTATATTTTCTGTTTCCCATCCAGTTGTCCAGGTTCCTCTTAAAGAGGGCTAGTGAGGTACTCTGCTTGACATGGAGATGAAGCCTATTACACAGATAGGAGAGTCATCAGGACACAAATCTATCCTGCCAACAAGTTCTATTAATGTCATAGACCAGGTTGAGACCTTGCATGCCAGTTTTACGAGTGGAGTTTGACTTATGGATATGCAGCAACTCCTTCAAGACTGAGTCTGAGACAGCCTTGTATGCCAGACGCAGGTCACCTCTGAGCAGTCTGTATGAGACTGAGTATAAGGACAGGGCTTTTAGCCTATCCATGTAGGATAGGTGTTTGAGACCCTGGGTTTTCCTGGTCAGGAACCTCTGTGGTCTCTCCAACTGCTGCATGTGCTTGGCAAAGTACATGACAAAGGAGGCGTTGTTCTTGATAATAGGTCTGATTGGGGAGGAGTAGAGGGATGTTATGACTTCCTTTTTCCTGGATGAACTACCCTTACTTATGAGCTGGACCATGTAGAAAGCCTTCCATACAATGGAGGCAACATGGTGGTCAAAAGTCGGGTTGCTATCAATCTGGGTGCCCAAGTCCCTCACTACTGATTGTGTGCTTAGTACATTGTTATTAATGTGATAATTAGTGGGTACACCATTTTCCCCAATGGGGATAATGATGCATTTATTAGCATTCAGTTTGAGGGCATGCTTGTGGCACCAGTCATTAGTTTGGTTAAGGCCCTCTTGGAGGATGTTCACATCACTAGGGAAATTTATGACAGTGCCAAGCTTGCAGTCATCTGCAAACTTGATTGGCCAAAGACCAGTGGTTTTGGTTTGCGCCTCAGAAAAGTATATCCCAAACAGTAGAGGCCCAAGACTGATCCTCGGGGTATGCTGTTTGTTACAGGTCTACTACTAGAGGTGGCTTCCCCTATTTTGACTGAGTGGGTCCTATGAGTGAGACAGTTAGTTACCCATCTGGTAACATATGGGTTGATGACTAGCTGGGACAGTTTATCTATTATGCCCGAGTAGGGAATAAAGTTGAAGGCTTTGGCTAGGTCAAGGTAGGTGGTGTGCACTGTCTTGCCCTCATCCATGCCTTTGGAGACTGTTTCGAAGAAGGTGACCAAGTTTAACAGGCACGATCTACCTTTGACAAAACCAAACTGTGTGGGATCAAGAGTTCGAAGGTTGCCAATGTCCTTCTTTATAAGGTCCATGCTAATGCATTCCATGGAGTTGCAGAACAGGCTAGTTAGGCTGATTGGCCTATAATTGCCTGGGTTGGTGGATGCTCTACATTTGTGCAAAGGGATGACTGTGGCTGTCCTCCATTCTGCTGGGATGAAGCTGGTGCACAGGCTTTGGTTGAATAGGGTGCCTAGTGGTGCTGAGAGCTCTTGCCTGAGTTCATGTAGGACACAGCCAAGGATGTTGTTGGGTCCCATGGAGGCTGTATTTTTTGCCTTTGAGAAGGCATTAATAACTTGCTCCCTGGTGATGAGTGTGGGGGGGGGGTGCTGGGGATATCCTGGTTTACTGATATGGGGGATAGGAGGGGGTGAGGTTTTCACTGAACTTGTCTGCCAGCAGGTTGGTGATATCTTTGGCGAGTTACCTTTGAGATTGCAAACGTATGTGAAGAAGGCCTTGTGATTGTCCTTAGTGGATGTGGCCAATTTAGACTCAAAGTTAGCCTTAGGGGATTTCACCAGTGACCTTATTTGCTTGTTCAAACAAAGGAGGCAGTGCTTCTAACTTGGCACCTGCTCCTTCTTGGTATTAGACAGCAATTATGTTCCTTTTGTTATAGTGTCTGTTTATTGCTGCTGTCCTCCAGACAGGTTTACTTTTCCTTGAGGAAGATGATTTGGTCCTGTCAGGTATTGCTGTGTCCATGCAGCTATACAGGTACTCATATAGTGTTTTGGTGTAGGCTTGGACATTAGTGCTTGATTCAACTGAAAGGATAGTGGCTGTGAAGCTGCTTATACCTGCTCTCAGGAGGCTGTAGTCAGCTTTGGAAAAGTCTTTTTTGTTTAACCCTGACAAGGGGGGAGGGCAGGCAGGGGAGATGTTAACTCTGAAAGTGATTGCTTTATGGTTGGATCTTACCAAGGAGGATGAAACTGTAGGGGTGCTACAGTGCCTACTCATGTTGGTTAGTACCAGGCCCAGGATATTTTCTCCTCGTGTGGGGGTGTCGACTAGCAGATCCATTGCATTGGCATTGACAAAGTCAAGGAATCTCTGGGCATTTGTGTTTGAACTAGAATAGGTCTTCCACTCTATGGTTGGGTAGTTAAAGTCATCCAGGATAAGGGTAGAGGGTTGAATTTTGATGGATTCAAGTAAGTCCCAGATAGATAGAGTGGGCCTCCTGAATCATGGTTGGCAGTCTGTAGCTAGCTATGATTTGAATAGGTGCTTTGTCAATAGTTAACTGTACCTGGAGTGTCTCTTGTGTGTCATACTGTTTGACCAGCCTGGAGGTGTGTATGTCTTTGGTATATATTGAAACTCCACTTCCTTTGGCTTTGTAGCCCTCTGTTTGGGTTCTGAAAGTATGGTAGGACAAGTAACCTGGTAAGGCTGAGGTGCTCTTCACAGCTTTGAACCAGGTTTCAGTAACTGCACAAATGTCAGCATCTTCCAGGGCAATAATCAATAGCCTTCAGGTTGCTCTGAGGTGATCTATCTCTTGCATTTTTGAGCTGTGAAAGACACAATCCTATTTGATTTTAACTTTCTTTGCAAACACAGTGGCTCTGCCAACACATGGATTAAGGACCTAAATCTACACCAAAAAATAAACAAGACTTGCTGGAGAGATTGGTTCCTAATGCAACACATTCCCAACTTATATAATAAGTTACCACATGTCAACCAAAGTACTACTATTAGTCTAGATGAATGCATAAGTAGATACAAATTTACACCATGATTGTCATATACAGCCCTGTTTGCTTTGGGAGGTAAGCACTATTGAGATCTTGGTAAGGAGCACTGACTTTTAAAGTGTATCTACTTAAAGTTTTATATCTAGGCATCATAGGGTCTTCATCATCACTTGCCTAGTACTGTTCCTACTCTTCGTATGTTCCATTGAAATATTCAGCATACTTATGAGCCACCAATTAAGTCTTCCATCATGTACCTTCATTGTGAAAATTTCATTTTTAATTTCATTGCGAATATTTCATTTTTAATTTCATTTGGATTATAATGCATTTAAAATGTTTTCATGCAGTTTATTCTGTTAAAAAAAGATGAACAAAGAAAAAACATCAGAGTTAGTTTAGTTGCATAAAGGGAAGAAGGGTTTAGTTGCATAAAGGGAAGAAGTAACTTACCTCACCAATGCATTTGTCTCAGACTGAAGGTTCTCATCAAATCCCCCACCTGCTTAGTATTGGTACTGGCCAGATTCTTTCATGTCTACACTAAGTGTAAACTAACTGTACATGATATGTTTTCAAGAACATCCCTACCATATTTTTTGTAGTTCCTAGTGAATCAGAAAAATTATGCTAAGCATACATGTAGGTGTGGATTTAATAAAATCCATGTAGCCATAGTGTAACTCCTACATGGAAGGTACAGTGACCGTGTTTGCAGCTCCCCCTCGGCAGTGAGCTTTGCATATTAACGAAAGTGTGCTACTGAGAAAGAGCCATGTACCACAGTTACAGAATCAGTGTAGGGGGTGTGTTACATGTCCAGAAATGAGTAACACCCCCCCTGCATTAAGTGCCGCATGGCACTGAAATATAAAAGTTAAATATGTTTTTTTAATGTGTGTGTTTGCGAGGAATGGCACTTAACAATGGACATGTGCCAGACATCTAAAAATAGAAACTGGATACTTTCAATTTTGATATCAAAGGTCAGGTTTAAGCATAGCTGAACATGTTTGCATGCAGCGGCGCAGTTCTTAGCAGTGCTTAACTGTAACTGAGAGTTATACAGAAATGTAAAGGAGTTGTCAACATATCTACTTCACTGAATGGATAGAGTCATGGCCCTGTGTGCAGTAGGTCCATGGTTCGAATACATAGACAAGCCATTCAGCTTTTATATTTGATAGCAATATTTTATAAATTATGTTATTTCTTTTACTGATGTATTTATTGACATTTGTTAACCAGGTTAGTCCAGCTGGGCCAGAAGATCATTTTCAGTGGAGACCCAAGGAGAAAAGATCCAGTTACACACAAGTTTACATACATGAAATACACACACCAAGATAAAGAAATTAAAATAGATGAATTAAAATACATAAGGTCAGGAAATATAAAACTACAATACATACCACTAATAATAAACTAGTATTATGAACAACTAATTTAATTGTTATTTTTTCTTTTTAAAAAAATCTGGTTTATCCTTAGCTAAGCTTTGCTATGCACTGGTAAGCCACGCCAACCAGTGCTTAAACAGGACCTGTTTTAGCACTGCTTAGTAATGCACAGCTCTGCTTAGCTGGTTTGGGCACTACTAAGCAACTCCTGTATAAGCGGTCTTCTGCTCAGCTAAACTGGTTGTTTGTGCACCACTAAGCATTGTTGAGCATTGCCAGTTTAAGCACTACTTGGCTGAGCTCAGCAGGTTTGTGAAGTGCTAAGCGAAGTGTTGCATTTTTAAAAATGGCCCAATGGTGGTAAAGGGGGGCACAGCCTTATTTAAGCCGAATAGTCAGAAATACAGCCAGAACCTGTTGGAGTTTGACCTGTGCAGGAATTATGGCAGGAGTTGGAGAGAGTGCATGCTTCTTGGCACAGTGGTGGGGCATTTTGGAGTCCAGGGTCAAGGTTGGACTCCTTGTTAAAGACCATGATGTCCGGCTACTGCAGGACCAGTTTCAGAGATCAGAGTACAAGGTGGAGGCCTGGGACTGGCTGGAATTTAACATCACCAGTGCAACTGGTATCCCCTGCACAATTGAGCTGGTGTGTCACCATTATGATGATTTGAAGCATAGGAAGGGGGATCCATTGGCCTCATTAATCCAAGATGATCAGGCTGACAATGCCCCACAAGTTTGTAAGTATTGTAAGCATTGTTTTACCAAATTCTAGTATGAATATGTGATAGACAGGTACTCATAATGGTGTTTTTCTCTCACCACAGGTGCAGAGGAGAAAGCTCACAACCTGGAAGCCCATGCAGGGCACCTGGGAGGTTGTGCTGTGAGTGTGGTGAGTACAGATATATCTTACAATCTCTAGTAATATAAATAAGAGAGTACAGTAGTAACTGCCAGTAGATATATTCTGTTTTGAGTGTACTGCAATGAATGTGGTCATAGACCCGGACTGATATAAGTGAGTAATGCCAGGTACAGTTCACTGTAGATGAAATCATGAAACTTGATAATCTTAAGGGAATAAAGTTACTATTGCACTAATAATATTAAGGAAATAAAAGTTTCTGCTGTATTAATACTGTTAAGGTAATAAAGTACATCTGCATTCATAATGTTAAGGAAATAAATTAAACTGCAGTTATCATTTTAAGGAAATAAAGTTCAACTGCATTCACAATGTTAAGGAAAGAAAGTTCAACTGCCTTCATAATTTTAAGGAAATAATGTTCAAATGCATTCACAAGTGTCAAGAAAATAAAGTTACTGCTACATAAATTGTAGAATTACAGCTGTCTTGCAACACCTGCTAATACGGGTGGCAGTGACTGCAGTAGCAGCAACCAGTTTTGCTTAAAATTGTAGGGCTCAGTCATGTATTAATGGTTTTGAAAAGCATGTACCTGACATGCAACAGACTGGAATGGAAGCCAAAAAAGACTGTTAGATGTATACCAATCACTGCTTGAGGTCACCCATAATAAAGCTGTGTTGTGCAAAATGTGTGTATTTTAGGCTGTTGGTCATGAAATTGAGTATTACAAGTGCTGTGAAGTAAACACAGCAACAATACCATGAAGTGACTGATGATTAGCTGATAAAGACTTTTGCTAAAGTTTGGATGTGGGGCTGTACTAAAAGATTTAATGCATTATGATATTTGTTCTGCATTAAGATCTGAACCTAGAATAGTAATGTCTAAGGTATAATAGCGTGTTTGTCTCAAGATTGTCTTGTGTTAACATTTGCATTTCAGCTATATGCATTCCTAAACTTTGTTATGCTGCTGCAGGCAAGTATGAAACTGTAATAGCTGTAGAATGCAAATATGCCATCTGCAACTGTTTATGGGTCAGGTAGGCAACCCGGCAGTCCAATATGTTCTGTACACATCACATATATTCCCACTCACTACAGGCTAATTGTGTACAACTGCATTCCAAGTATTAATACACAGTTCACCTAAACCTCTGTCATGCATGAATCTAATGCATGTGTGTTCAAGTGTGGGTCTAAAAAAAAAAAACATAACACATTTATGAAACGTTGATAAAAATGTATATGAATGAATATATGTATGGACATAAATAATGTAATGTAAGTAATTTAAATATTAAATTTAATAAATTGTAAATTTGATTTTTTGACTAAAAATAAAAACTGATTAATAATAATAAATAACAATGATATGTGTATATATATATATATAATAAATATGTAATAAATATGTAATAAATATTTAATAAATATTAAATAATAAATAATAAATAAATACTCATTATACAGTATAATTATTATTTAAAATATTTTGTGATTAATAAATATTGTCATTGTATGTATGTATAACAAACAATTTTTTAACTTGATTTTGATTTTCATTCCTCATTGCTTCCATATCATCATTTGTTATCAAGTGTCACTGCAGTCTTGTATAATTCTCTACTTCTATTACCAGGTCACAGTTTGTTACCAGTTGAGCTCTAGGCATACATTAGTCAATCAATATTCAGCTGTGGCTAAGTAGCTCAGTGTGGTAAACAGTAGGTATGATATACATTTTGTCACACACAGACCGGGGTTCAAATCCAGGGAAAAGTACTACTAAATATTAATAGAAACTGTCATGTATTGTTAACAGATGTTCTCCCCACAGGAATTACAGGTAAATAAATATCAGTAGTAACTGTTCAGTTGGGTTACTAATTTGTGTGCCCAGATGTATCAGAGTGTTAACAGCATTGTTCAGCAAGGTGATAAGATAGCTGTAAATAAAATGCCAACAAGTACAATATTAATACAAGTTATTAAAACAAATAAAAGTGTTTAATCTTGGTACAGCTGTATGCCTGGTGTGTCTGTGAATGTCTACTGATAGTCTAACCCCATGCCTGATAAGGATGGCATGATAAGTGTAAACTCTCTGTACTTTGCATGATACATGTCTCTCAAGTATCACGCTGTCATGGAATGTGATCACTGTTGCCAAATCCCTGGGACACAAATTTAACAGCCAATTGATTTATCTCAATAGCACAGTCACACTACATCAGTCCACAGTACACCTTGGTAGTCACATATGTTCCCCTGATATGTAATAGTCCCCTGTAGTTGTGTACCTATAGGTGTTACAGCTTGGCCCATACTATCCCATGTGGATAGCTTGAGAGGTATGTAGGTGCTACAGAAGCTATAGGGCACTTGTATACATAAAGTAAGGGCAGACCTGTAGAGTATATAAAAGTATTGTTGCAAACAATATAGCCTATATTGGCAGTAATGGTATGTCTTTCTCTCACCACCCACCCCTTATCTACATTATAATTTTGTTATTGCTATACATCGGGTATGGTTTACGTTTAACATATGTTGTTTTAAAAATGTTCTGTTGGGCCTTGTGTTTTACTATTGTTATATATTACAATGGTTGCATACCAACATACCTTGTTGAATTACCAGTGATGATGGCCTTATGCCGTAACTGTTACTGGCATGATGTTACAATATTGACTGTCATCCCACTTGTTGTTGTGTTCCATATGCTATGAAATGTTAACTTACTGGGTTATCTTCAACATCCTGGCATGCTGTTATAACTAACGTTAAAATGTTCTGTTCATTACTAACCTATACACTTTGAAAAACCTCAACACCATAGCTCGACTGAGTAGGCCAGTTCTTAACGATCCACCTACCCTACCTCAGCCAGCCATGGCACTGGGTCCCACCACATCTTAGACACAAGCTGGAGTTGCCCACTCTGCTGGTCCAGCACCACCTATGGGCAGAACTGCCTAAGGAGACAGGGCCTGACCCCCCCCTGGGAGTGGGCATGGAGGGAGAGTAGTCACCCATCAACAGCTACAAGGGATGGGCAGCAGCATGCATATTCTGATGCAAATGATGTATGACACTCACATCTGTCTGTCCCCTTACTGACCTCAACTCACATTGTTAAACAGTAAACTGCCACATAATCAGAAAGTCTGTTCACAATGGCCAAACACAGTATGCCAAAATGTGGACACACCACATAAATCTGGAGAGTGGACAATATTTTTACCTACCGTCTGTGGCTAGTCCCCACACCTCTAATAATGTACACCTCACATGCCAGGAAAAGGGCCAAGACTTACATGAAGGCCTTAAATATAGCACTGTAGTGCCATGTCATTGGCTAATGAAAATGCAACCCAGCTGTTCTGGATGCAATTAGCAAGTGTGAGCTACAGACTGGTGCACAGGCAATCACCTGTTCATGAGCATTATCTACAAAAGGCAAGCTGCTGCCTATGGTAAACAGGTCTGTGACTTTCTTTATTAAGACAAGCTGTGAGAACATGACCATTACACTACAGGATTTTTGCACATAAAGGTGATCAGCGCTATACCAGTTAGGTAACAGAAGTCCCCATGTAATGGGATGCAGATGGCAGGATGCAGTTATGGGAAACAGGGATTCAACAGCAGGTCTGTAGTACATATCTTGGAATGAAATGTTGCTGTTAGTCAGCTGTCTGGCACCTACAGGCTTCCCTGTTGGCTCTGTCTGCTGTGACATAGATCACAGCTCAGGCCCTCTGAGTCCCTCCAACAATGGTCGGCTCATTTATGAATGCTACTGGTTTGTGTTTTATACAATAGTGGCAATAAGTACTGGTTGATACAGCTGGCATATCACATGATGTACTGTCAGTCATCTCCTCTCAGTGTGTGAATGTCACACAGACATACTTCAAACATTGTGCAGGTGTCCCTGACTGTTCCTGATGTACTCTGGCTAGGACACTGTGTACTCCACACATGTATCCCATCACTTGAGAGCTATGCCTAGCATACTTGTTGACCACCTACAGCAGGACAGCAGGTTATAGCCAGTAATAGTGGGAGGGACACAGGCCCGGCCTCAGCAACAGAGTGTACATATCGAGCATACAATGTAAGATAATGAATACAGTACCAGATAATGTGCCATAACTGTTTTTTTAGGGGTCTGGCATGTGACAGCCAGATTACCCACAGTCTGGAAACAAACATTATGTATTGTCCAACTGTTTGCCACACATCCACATTTGTCTGACAGATGGTCTACATATATCAGGCACATGTACACATTCTGCAAACATCTGTGAACTGCAGATTTTGGACACCTACAGGTAGGATATCCCACAGCACGTTTGTGTGCTGTCGGTCATTGGGTCACACACATGTTACTGGACTGTTCCCATACACTTGTAGTACCACTCACCTATTTGTCGGATGATGGCTGTATGACATGATACTGCAACATCATCCATAGGGACACACCACAGTAGATGGCAGTGATGGGTGTGGAGACATAACAACACAGTCCATCACAGCACACAGGGCCATAACCAGTATACCTAGGATCATAGGAGATTACTAGGCTATTGGTTCTAAGGCCCTCATAAGCCTAGCCCAGGGTTTAGGCCATATTTATGCAAGTCAGCACCCAATGCCCCAGTCCAACTGGGACACAGGTAGTATCTCAAGGGTGTATGACCTTTTTACCATCCAGTTATCCAGGTTTCACTTAAAAAGGAGTAAAGAGGTACTCTGCCTGATGAGGACAGGTTGTCCATTCCACAGCTGGATAAGTGTGTGGGACACACATCTGACCCATCAACAATTCACATTGATGCACAGACCAGGTTGAGAGTGCATATGTGGGTTAGTCGACTGGTGCTTGAGTTGCGGATGTGTAGCAGTCCCATCAAGGTGGACTCTGTGATCACCTTGTATGCCACAAATTGATCACCTCAGAGGCATCTGTATGAAACCGGGTAGAGGGATGGCCTTTTAACCTATCTGTGTATGGTAGATGTTTGAGGCCCTGGTATTCCCTGGTGAGGAACCTCTGTGTTCTCCCCAGCTGCTGCACATGCTTTGTGAGGTACATGATGAAAGGGGCATTATACTCAATAATGGGCCTTATTATGGAGGAATACAGGGATGTTACGACCCCCATGTCCCTGGATGAGATACCCTTACATATGAGGTGGCCATGTGGAAGGCTTTCCTAGCAAAGGAAGCAACACGGTGGTCAAATGTCATGGTGCCATCAACCTGTGTGCCCACATCCCTCACACCTGATTGCATGCTTAGGACATTGTTAGTAATGTGATAATTTGTGGTGATGTCACTCTCCAAAAAGGGGATGATGCTGTATCTTGTGGTCTGCAGCCTGAGGCCATGTGTCTCATACCACTCATGTGTCTGTGTCAGACCCTCTTGGTGGATATCCACATCTCTAGAGGATTTGGTGACAGCACCCAGCATCCAGTCTTCTGCAAATGTGGTCGGCCATAGCCCAATGGTTGTGCCCTGCACCTCAGAAATGTATATCATACATAACAGAGGCCCCAAGACAAAACACTGGGTTATGCCACTAGTTATGGGTCTACCGCTTGAGGTGGCTTCCCCTATATTAAGTAGACGGGTGCTGTCAGTGTGCCAGTGTGCTACCCATCTGTTAACATCTGGATTGATGCCTAGTTGAAAATGTATATTTATTATGGTCAAGTGGGGAATACTGTGAAAGTCTTTGGCCAGGTCAAGGTAGGCAGTGTGCACTGTCTCTCCCTCATCTATGGCATTGGTGACTGTGTCAAAAAAGTCAACCATATGTGACAGACATGATCCCCTCTTGACAAAGCCAAACTGTGTGTGATCGAGTGTGTGGAGGTCGCCAATGTTCTTGTTAATGAGGTTCATGATAATCTGTTCCATGGCTTTACAGATCAGGCTAGTTAGGCTGATGGGTCTATAATGTGCCAGATAGGTGGACGGTCCACCTTAGTGTAAAGGGATGACAGTGGGTGTCCTCCACTCAGCTGTGACAAAGGCAGTATTCAGGCTTTGGTTGAATTCAGTGCCTAATGGTGCTGCAAATTCATGCTTGAGGTCATGTAAGATGCATCCTGTGATGTGATCAGGTCCCATGGAGACTGTATTCCATGACTTTGAGATGCCAGTGATGACCTGTTCCCTAGATATAAGGGGAAGGAGGCACATACTGGGGATCTCATGATGTACTGAAGGGGAGACAGGGTTGAAGCTTTCACTGACTCTTGTCAGGCAGCAAGTTTGGTATATCAACAGCACTTGTATATCTGGTGTCCCTGACCACCACATCTGAGCAGGTCTGGGTGCTTCCTTTGAGGTTACAGACATATGTGAAGCAGGAGATATGACTATCTGTAGTGGATGTCGTCAATGTGGGCTCAGACTTTGCTTTGCAGGATTTGAGTAGTGACCTTATTTGCTTCTACAGGCTAAGGAAACACTGCTTCATATTGGGCACCTGCTGCTTCTTGGTCTTGGACTGCAATATTTCACTTCTGCTATAGAGTGTATTTATTGCAGATGTCCACAACACAGGTTTACTTATCCTTGCAGAGGATGATGTAGTCCTGTCGGGTATACCTGACTCCATGCACCTATACAAATGCATGCATAGTGCTTTGGTGTATTTGTCGATCTTGGCGCCAGTTCCTACAGAGGGGGAGGGGACTGTGAAGCTGTTGATACCATTATGCAGGAAGCTGTAATCAACTTTGGAGATGTTTGTATGTCTGGCTCTAGCTAGATGGGTATCGTGGGAGATGGTGACTCCAAACGTGACCACTTTATGGTTAGTTTTACCATGGAGGATGAAACTGTATTGATGCTGCTGTGGTTACTCATGCTGTCTATTATCAAATTACAGAGATCATCACCTTATGTGCAGGTAGCAACTAGCAGCTTCAAGGTGTTTGCATTGCCAAATTCAATAAACCTCTTGGCATTTGTGTGCTGGCATGAGTTGTTTTTCCAGTCTATGTTTGGGTACTTAAAGTCACCCAGGATCAGAGTGCATAGTCAAATCCTTATAGAGTTGAACAGGTACATATAGGCAGAATGGGCTTCCTGGTCACATGTGGGGGCCAGTAGCTAACTATGATTTGAATAGGGGTCTTGGCAATTGTTAACTGCACCTGGAGTGTCTTCTGTGCATCTTACAGTTTGACCAGCCTGGAGGTATGTATGTCTTTCATATATACTGAAACCCCACGTCCCTTGACTTTACTGCCAACACCTTGGGGTCTGACTGTATGATAGGATGGGTGACCATGTAAGGCTGGGGTGTTCTGTGCAACTTTGAACCATGTGTCTGTTGCTGCACAAATGTCAGCATTCTCCAGGGTTAACACTGCTTGCAATGGGTGCAGAGTCATGTTCACACTCTTAGCATTTAGCAGCATGGCCTTAAATTTGTGATTTGTTGACAGTTTCATGTTGTTAGTGTTAACATCACCACTTTTCCTAATAAAGGCACTATGGTGGTGACAAGAACCATGGCCAGAAGCCTGAAGGCCAGGAGAGACAGACAGAGGCCATCTCTGGCAAAGCATTGTGGTCTGTTGATCATATCATATCATCTCAGGCTGTCAGGTACTGGATCCCCCTGGAATGGCACCAGAAAACAAGCCAAATGTTAAGGTCAATGATTTCCTGATTGCATTGCAGTGTTATTCTGGGTGACAGCAGACTGCTGTGTAAGTCTAGGACATACCTGCCTGGGACACATACACAGCGGGCTCAATCATGTGTCACGTCATATAGTTCAAGGAGGTACATCTCAGGTCAGGCATGCCAACAAGGACTATGACAGAATCATAACAGGAACTGTTGTTGACAGACAGCAGTGCATATGTGATATGGCAGATCCTGGAACCTGACATGCAAGTAACTGTGACCTTCTTCATATACAGCCTGGTAAGATGCACATCTGTGTGTCTCACAATGGAGTCTACTATGACTAATATGTTTGATTTATGTTGACACCTTAGTGGCTGTGGGACACAGGTGTGTGGCTATTCATGGTATGTGGTGTGCAGGCCCGTGAAGTTCGCATATGTTTTTGCCTCAGAGGTCTCTTTTGTTAGAGGATGTTTATGTTGAGGACCTCCGCATATGTGGGTGTGTGTTGTGTAGGTGTGGGTGGTGTGTGAAGTATACTGATTGTGTTGACCACATTTTTGGTGCTAGATATGTGGACTTGAGAGGGAGCGAGCATGGACTGTAGGTTCCTAATGCCATTCCATCTCCAAAAGATTGTGTTCCTTGGTGGTGTTTGTAGATGGTTATCTGTGTACATGAGGCAGTTGCTACACTGTGTCAGAATGCCCATTTCAACCAGACTGGCAGGAGAAACTGTAAGATATTGCCCAGCCATATTTTTTGGAATTTGAGGGAGGAAGGCCAGGGAGACTAAAGGGATGTCCCTACAGCCTAGGTTCTTAAAAAAAACATAGGAGGCTTACACTACCACATACAATGTAGCAGGCTATAAACAAACAGTAATAGGTGCAACAGAAAAGATGCAGCTGAACACCTTAGAGAACATGCAGCAAGTAACATGAAACAGCAGAATGAGGAGGGAAGTGCATGATGTATTGCCACTATGTTGCTGATAGCCAAATACATACTGTGGTGAAAGATGGTGGGGTATGATGTGGGAGTTAGCAGAGGATAGTGTTGTCAATGTGAATGTACAGGGTGTGCATATAATGGAGAGCAATGTATGTGGTCCTCTAACATGTTTCCCTCTTCTTGTCTTTCAGGAGTGATGTACAGGTGGAGGAACCCACCTTTATCTGTAGCTGACAATGAAGTCATAGTTGATGGCCTCAGACTCCATCAGGCCATCCTGCTGTCAAGGAGTTACAATATGCAGGAACAACATGCTGCACTGTGGGTAGACTTTGTTGCATCATTAATCACATTGGGCTTCAGGAAAGAGACTATGAACAGGTCCAACAGCGGGCCACCGATATGATCAATGCTGCATGGCAAAGGGCCACAGCTGTGGCCAGGGACCATGCTGGGACCAGTGGAGGGCCTGCAACACAACAAACACTTTCAGCCACAGAGGAGTTCCTTGCAAACCTGTGTTCAGCAACCAGGTTGCAAGCATCCATCATCCCATATGTTATGGAGTTGGGTGCCACAGCTTCCACAGCAGAGGAGAAACCAGGTAAGGTTCCTGTGGTCATCATATTAATAGTGTAGCAGTCATAGTGGCAGCCTCTGCATACCTGTCCACAGATGTCATGTTAATCTGCATTTGGGGGTGGGGTTGTAATGCACACAGGTGCACAAATACTCAGAATGTCAGCAATGTGAGCAGTTTCACAGTGTCTGCTGTACATGTTGATGTACATGGATATTATCTTGTACCAGTGTCACATTTGTGTTTGCTGACAATACCTCTCCCCCACAATTCCAGAGGTACATCTGGTGTGGCTGGAGTCCAACATCCTCTAGCCAGTTTGTGTGAAACTTTTTTCTTATGGCTCATCTATATCCTAGGATTTTTAGGGGCTGCCAGTTTGCTGTGGACACAACTGTTCAGCTTAGCCATAGTACAATACTTGTATGTTCAGTTGCGGAGGGGTTCACTGCAGTGCATTGAATTGTTAATCACAGTAGCATATTTGCAGGAGCTGTAACATACTTGCACATATTTTTGTGAAGGTGTATGCAATCTACTATACAGGAGCAATAGTATGATGGAGACCGGTGCACTGTGATTTAGATGAAGGTCCATCACATACACTGACATGCCACTTATCTCACAGGTGTATGGTACTGCCAACATTAATCAGGTGTAGCTGCAGTGCATGTTGTTAAGGGCCTATCTTGCCTGTGTCTTTTGTAGTATGCTTGTGTGTTGTGCAGAGGATCAGTAATAAGGAGTGGTATGTATAATGCAGTTGTGGCACCTCACCTATTTCTGTGTGTGTGTGGATCAGTAGACATAATAGTGGAGGTATTAATGTAGTCATGTTGTCTTCCTCCTCTCAGGTAACCATGGGGGTTGGAGTGTGTCTGCTTCACAACCTGATGTCAGTGGCTCAAAGGACTCTGATGATGATGGTGGCCATAGCACAGCACAGGTAGGGTTGATGGGGGCTGAATCTGTCCCATGGGTTGACATCCCACTTCCTCCCCCAATGTCCCCACACACAGTCAGTATGCCCACATATACCCCATCCCCTGAGGCCATAGATATAGGACAGTCAGAGGGAGGTGGCCTTGAACAGGAGAGTGTGGTGACTATGGCATCTGTGACTGTAGACACTAGCCATAGCCAGAGAACTGGTGAGGCCTCACGCAGGAAGATTGTTGACAGGGGTGTTTGAAGGAGGTCTGCTGCCCATCCACCACCTGTTACAGACGTCACATCATGAGACACTCACATGTTTTGGTCCATCATGGAGACACAGGCATGTTCTGAATGCAACACTAGATGGATGTTCAGGACCATGGATGCATCACTGTCTGGCATCCATGACTCCATCCACAGCATTGGTGATGCCATGCATCATTTCACTTATGTAGTGGACAGATGGTGGGGTGAGACCTTGTCAGTCCTTAACCACGCATTGTCTGTGCTGGAACATGTGGTGGGAGTAGAGCGTTAGACACATGGAAATAGGTCAGCACCAACATCAGCTGAGAATTCATGTGGCTGTGCACAGTCATGGTCCCATAGTGGCAGTGCCACCAGCACTACAGAAGGGAGGGTGCTGTCCACACCATGGCATGGCAGGTCATGGGCACATGGTCCTGGACAGTCCCGTGAGGGGACAAACCCAGCAGACTCCAGTCACCGTCAGCGAGTAGTACCACATCTAACCCTGGGCATGGTGGTGCCAGTCACACTCCTGGCAGAGCCAGTTTCCATATTTGTGGCCGGAGACAGTGAACTGTACATTCTTCCATGTATGGTCCACAGCTGTCCAACATACCCTTTTGTAGGGCTAGCACATGTCTTGACTGTGTATGCACACACACACAAACATCACTGTCGCATGCAGGTCACCAACAGACACATAGCTCCTTCATGGCCCAACTGACCAGCACCCATTCAGACACACACACACACACACACACACACACACACACACACACACACACACACACACACACACACACACACACACACACACACAATGTCAACTGTGTGGCACAGCCTAGGCCTTTGATAGCCCCTCACCACACCATGTGCATGTGATGATACCTGTGCCACATCCCTATCATCCATACCATCGATGCAGGGACATGCAAATATATGTCTGATGCACAGGGTGACTATAGTACATTTAATGACAGTTTGTAGTGCAGTAATGTTAAGCCCTGTAAGGTGCTGTCTGCTGGCATGTGTCATGAGTACACATCAAAGTGTATGTACCTTTGTTCCATGATGCT